>NC_143182.1:21011428-21319107 GCF_047325235.1 Durio zibethinus
TCTGGAGGCTCTTAATAACATGAACAAAGGAAAAGGAGTTGAAGGAAATACAAGCCAGCAAGATGTGGCTGACCCTTTGTACCCTCCAGGTTTTGGCCCACCTTAGGCCCAGCCTGCTCAAGAGGTCCCGCCATATCCTGGAATGCCATCAGCTTTCAATCCAGGGCAGTATAATAGCTATATAAATCCTGTCTTCACTGAAAAGGTAGCAGAACCAATTCCTGACCTAGATGACTTAAAGGAGAAGGAAAAAGAGAAGATGAGAGTGGAAGTTCAGGAAAGCTCCAAAATTAGCATGCTAGAGCAGAGGCTACGGGCTGTGGAAGGATTTAGCTTTTATGGGTCAGTAGATGCTGCTGGGCTCTGCCTAGTCCCTGATGTGGTTATCCCCTATAAATTTAAAGTACCGAAATTTGAAAAATATGACGGTACAAAGTGCCCTAAAACCCATATCACTATGTATTGCAAAAAGATGGCAGCTCATGCACATGATGAAAAACTCTTGATGCATGTCTTTCAGGACAGTCTTATTGACTTTGCAGCCAGATGGTATGTTCAGTTGGATAGGACCCACATTCGCTCTTGGAGCGATATGGCACATGACTTTATCAGTCAATATCGACATATCATCGATTTGGTCCCAGATCGTTTGTCTTTGCAGAACCTGGAGAAAAAGGCAAACGAGTCTTTTAAAGAATACGCCCAGAGATGGAGAGATATAGCTTTACAAGTACAACCTCCACTGACAAAAAAAGAGACCACAGTGCTGTTTGTTAGCACTTTGAAACCTCTCTATTATGAAAAGATGATAGGGAATGCAACAAAGAATTTTGCCGACATGGTGATCTCTGGAGAAATTATTGAAAGTGCCATAAAAAATGGTAAGTTGAAAGGAGGAGAAACCAAGAAGGCATCAGAAAAGAAAGAAGCTGAAGCTCAAGCTGTGAGTTTTGATAGACAACAATTCAGGGGTTATCAACCCTATCCATCCCAAGGCTACTCTCCATACTATCCCGCTGTGAATAATGCCTCATTCTACCCATACCAGCTAGCTCCTCAACCATCTTATTCATTCACTTGTCGCCTTAACATTCAAGCTCCTGTAAGAACCCAAATCCGCCCTACTAACCCAGCCAGTGGCTCGCGAGAACAACGGACTGCTCGAGAAAAACCTGTATTTGATCCAATCCCTATGACTTATACAGAGTTATATCGAGAGCTTTATAATAGCAATTTGATTGCCCCCAGCCATGTGGAGCCGCTTAAACCACCCTATCCAAAGTGGTATGATCCTACAGCCCATTGTGACTACCATTATGGAATTACTGGCCATTCTACTGAAAATTGTATTGCTTTAAAGCATAAGGTACAACGGTTGATCAATGATGGAATGGTAAGTTTTGATCAGGGAAAAGCAACAACACCTCATGTTAGCATACTGAGTGAAAGTCAAGAACAGAAAGGATCTGGAGAGTCACAATGAATTGAGGGGTAAGATGTCAATGGGGATTTCTTCACCTGATCATATAGGGGGCTAATTTTTAATGGAGATAAGGCGGGTTTAAGGTTTTTTTTTTCATTTTAAGATTTCTTTTCAAGTAATGTTAGATTTCTTTGTTGCAATATGACTTCACTTGTTATCATTTTAATAAAGGCAAGTCAATGCATTTCATTACATTTTTCTCTCTCACTTGACCATTACTCTATGCCCTGTTACCTTTCATAACTTCACATTCCCATTCTTAAATTTCAGATGATGAATATTTAGACAATGATAACAGTAATTTTGAGATTTAATTTTGAGAACTCATCCACATTAATATGAGAATATGATTTGAGCAAAAAGTAAGCTGTTACTGGAGGTGAAAGAGATATGTCTTGAAGATATGTAATCTTTTATACAGATTCATGAGCTTTGTTTAATAGATGATGTTCAAGAAAGGTATTCACAATTGAGATGAAAAATGGCCATCTTTCTTTTACCATTGGAAAAACCATTTATTGCTACCCCTTTTAAGCCAATCATGATTTTTTTTTCTTGAAAAACCTCAACCAAGGATCACCCTCTACACTGGAGGGTAATTTTTGAAAAAAAAAAGAAAAAAAAAATAAAAAAACACCACAAAAGGTCTCAAAGATGGAAAGAGAAAGAAAAGCAAAAGAAAAATAAATGCCACACATGATTTGGGGCAAAGTAATGAGAATCTTTTGTGTGACGAAAGAAAAAGTAGTGAAATGATGTGGGGCAAAATGCCAAGCTATATCAAATGATCCTTTGGTTTTGAACCTTTTTAATACATGTTTTGAGCCTATTATATCCATTTTTTTATGACCCTTCACCTTGGCCTACATTACAACCTTGAAAAGTCCATTTAGATCAAGTGTGAATACTCAACTTGAATGATCATATGTTGAGCGAAGGTATGCTCATGAGGAAGCAATGAAATCACGCTCTAAAGTTGGACGTATGAAAGATATCAACAATGGATGAAAAAAAGATGATGAAAAAAAAAAAAGAAAGAAAAAAAGAAAAAAAAGAAAAAATGAGAAAAAAAGAAGGAAAAAATGAGAAAATGAAAAAAAAAGATTCAAATTGAAAACCTGAAAGGGTGATTTTAGTAGAAAAAAATCAAGTCAAATGGCTCACATGAATGAAAGATCAAAGACATCTGAAGATCTCTCAAAGACTGGGGTAAAGTTTGCTAAACTCAAGATGACTTCAACTGTAAATGGAATGAGTTTTTGAAAAAGAATCCTAGATTAATGTTGAGAATTGTCTGAATATTCATCATTTGGACATACCATCCATCCCAATGACATGTATCCAATTCATTTCCTTTCCCATTTGCTTTGTACCAAAACAGATCTTCATTGATTATCTTTACCATAATTCACCTTGCGTTCTCTTATTGTTTCACCCCTAGAATGAATTGAGAAAATGCTTGGTTGCATTGTATTTGTCAAAAATTAAAATGATAATAAATGAATGAATATGTGCTTAAAAGAGTCTTGCATTCATTTGAAAAGAAATCTAAGATGATGAAGAAATGGTAGAAACCTAAAGGAGATGATTTGAAAAGGTATATGATATAATGGGGCCAATCTTGAAAAGTGATGAATTGATCGATATGACTTGCAAGTTATGATTGAATGATGAGAACAATCAGTGGAGAAAGTCTGTTTTGGAATGGTAAATGCTGAGACAATGACCCAGTGATGGTGGATGAAACTTGTTTTGAAATTTGTTAGTGCTGAGAAATTCATTGAATGATGGTCAAGTGGTGATCGATCGATGAAGCTTATTCCAAAGTATTGAGAAACTGAACAAGGAGGAATGTGAGTGGAAAAGACAATTGAGAGCTACACTGGTTCAATCTTAGAAGAGCAGTGTAATTGGATCTCTGAAGAATCAAAGGGCTTGATGCCTAAAAAAAAGAGCTTGAGAAATTTGAGTACCATACATTGAACAGGAATTAATTGACCAACATTTGCATAGCATGCATTGAAATTCATATGCATTTGCATAGCATACACTACTTTCAGGAAAGTATAGTGTATAAATTCAAGAAGCAAGGGTGTTCCAACATCCCACATGGAGAAGACAAATATGAAGATATTTTGCAAAATTGAAAAAGAAAAGGCTTGTCAGGTAAGTCCCTAATCCTTGAAATAGGATGCCTTTTGGGTATCAGGGTTGATTTATAAGACCTTTGGGCATGATCTCCTGAAATTCCCTCAAACACAACTTTCAACTCCTTTGGACATGATTGTCAAGGAGTATTTACTTTCCAAAGTTCCGTTGCCTCTGTTTAGAGGAGCAATTTACTTTTCCCAAAGTCGTGGTGCCTCTGTTTAGAGGAGCAATTTACTTTTCCAAAGTCGTGGTGCCTCTGTTTAGAGGAGCAATTTACTTTCTCAAAGTCGTTGAGCCTCTGCTTAGAGGAGCTTTGGTAAAAATAAAAAATAAAAAAACAAAAAAACAAAAAACAAAAACAAAAAAATAAAAATAAAAAAAACAAAAAAACAAAAAAACACAAAAAAACACAAAAAAACACAAAAAAACAAAAAAAGCAAAAAATGACAATGTTGAGCTGAGTCTTGATTGGGTGTCTACGTCTTTGCGCAATTTCTGTTTCACAGAAAATGTGCAAAGAGGGGCAGCTGTAGACACCCAATTGGGTCCAGGCCCAGATCAATTGGGCCAGGCCCAAATGGGTAAGGCCCAATTGAATTTTTATCCTGTATTTTTTTTTCTTTTGTATATCTGTATTTATTTATTTTTATTTAGAATAAATTTATATGTATATAGTTATATATTTATTATTATTATTATTATATTATTATTATTATTATTATTATTTATTTATTTATTATTTTTTTTTGGTAATATATTTTTGGGTTTATCTTATTTTATTTTTTTAAATTATCTGTTAATTTTATCTGATTCTTTTTTATTATCTGATTATTTTTTTTCTTTTTATCCTATCTTTTCTAATTATCTATTTTGTTTTTTTTATTTTGATTTTTGGAGGGCTGAGATTGAAGTTGAAGAATCCCACTGGGAATGGAATTCAATCAGAAGAGTCCAGTTGGATTCAAAGATTGAATTCCCGTCCAAGGAGGAATTGGGATTTATCAGGAACTCCTGATCAATCCCTATATAAAGGACCCCTGGAACAGATGCAAAAGACGGAGAAAAACAGTAAGCAAAGCTACTGATTTGAGAGAAAAAGAGGCGTATAGGAAGCTAAGAAAAGTTTAGGAGTGTTCTGGGAGTGAAAAAAATTTTTAGAAGTTTTTGGCGAAAAAATTTTCTGGAAATTTCTGGGAAATTTTCAGATTCCGGTGAATTTTTCGACAAGGGTTGAATTTTTCGGTAAGAATTTCGACCGAATTTGAAGTTTCCGGCGACCTGCCCAGTTTTCGACGAAGAATCCCAGAAACCGACGAAGATTCCCAGAAACTGGTGAATTTTCGGTGAATTTTCGGTGAATTTCCAGATTCTGATGAAATTTTCCAGAATCCGGCACCGGTGTTCTTCAATTTTTAGAGAGAAGGGAGAGGAAAAAGGAAGAAGAGAGAGAGAGGGGGAGAGCGTTCTGTCGAAAAATGGAGGAAGGTGCCTTTTATACCATCCCAAAACGACGTCGTTTTGGCTTTAAGTTAACCAGGGGATCCGCGCGTTTTGTCGAACCCGACCCGATCCGAGCGTCGACCCGCTTTCTTGACCCGCGCGTACTGCCCCTCCTCCAAGCCGAGCCGAGCTGAGCCGAGCTTCCAAGCCACTCCCTCGAGCCGTTTTTTCTTCCTTGAGCCGAGCCGAGCCGCGCCGATAGTCGAGCCGCTCCAGGTTTTTTTTTTGTTTTATTTATTTATTTATTTATTAGATTAGGTTTATTTAATATTCTTTTTATCTTTATTTTATTTTTATTTTTGTTTTACTTTTCTTTATTTATTTTTATTTATTTTTTTTATTATTCTATTTTCTTTAAATAAAAATCAAAAATTCCAAAAAAAATATTTTTGGGGAAAGTTGAAAGTATCAATTTTCCTTAGAAATAAATTTTCAAAAAAAAAATTTTTGAGGAAAAGTTGAAAGTATCAATTTTCCTTGAAAATCAAAATTTTCAAAAAATATTTTTGGAGAAAAGTTGAAAGTATCAATTTTCCCTACACAAAAAAAATCATTCTTTCATTCCTTTCTATTTTTATTTTTTTATTTTGATTTTTCTTTAACTAATCTGACGACGGAGCCTCTGCAAGTGAAACAGTAGTTTTTTCTTGCATACTCTTGAGGTGAGGGAATTTTCTCAATTTTCTGCTAAAAGTATTAGAGTCAATTGAGAATAATTTCCAATAACTAATTACTCGGTAAAATTTTAAGGTTTTTTTGGATAACACAAATTTCAGCTGGTACCATCTTTTGATGGGCGTTGTGAGGGTGCTATAACCTTCCTCACACGTAACCGAACTCTCGAACCCTATTCTGGTTTGTAGACCTGAACCTATTCTTTTAGGGGCCCTTAAACTTAGGTGTTCCCTGAAAGGACAGATTTCTTAGGTGGCCAATCACACCTAGATAAAAAAGATTGGTGGCGACTCCCTTAAGTCAATGTCTAGCGATAGATCCCCGGATTTAGACGTTATGACAGCTGGTAAAAGAGATATACCACCTCTTTTTTGTTTTTACCATCTCCCAAATTTACTAATTCGATAATTTTTTGATGGGGTTCAAGTGGCTTATCTTTATGTTCTATTAATTTTAACAAATTAAAAAGTAGTGTGGAATCATCTGAATCTTCCTCACTATCAAGTTCATCAATATGAATTAAGTTTTCAAAATCAAATTCGAGATTATTACCATGATTATCTTCATGTTTATTGTTTGAGATCCTGCAAAGGGTAAGATGAAGAGAATATTGGCACACAAAAATGGAATGACAAAAAAATGATGGAAAGAGTAAAATAAAGATGAAAATAATAGAAGAAATGCAAATGCATCTTTTAAGTCTTTTATTAAAACGACAAACATAAACACACCATAAAAGATCTCCTAATACTCGTAGAAAGTAATTAGGGATTTAAAGTTTCATAGTACATTATTTTTTTAAAGTTTTAAAGACAACAGGCAGCTTTATAACTTTCTAATTATCCAACTCAAAATATGGAAGACAAGAGTACACAAACAGTTCTTCACTTCGACTCTTCTTTTCTCCATCATCCACCATTTGAACAGCCAGCTTTGAAAATTTTTCCATGAATCCTGCACTTAGGGCTCCCGATAAATCTGGATAAATATATCCTTCCGAGTGAAAAGAATCATAGAGGTATTAAATGATCATAGGCTCTGACTCCAGCTCATATCCCCTAAGATTAGCTATCCTCTTATCTCTTTTCTCATTCACCATTCTTATTCTGTCCCCTCTATTGGCTTATATCCCAAGCCAAATCTGTCTCTCTTTTCATATATGATCGATGGCTTCGTGATTCCTTACAGGTTCTTCCCAAGTCTGACTTCAGGTCGCCATCTCATCTTGGTAAGCTGTTTGACTATCATTTTAGTTATCGTAGGCAAATATGGCAAATACAATTTAGATCATCCAATTATATATGTTGCATTAGCAATCTCGAAGGATCTATAAGAGCATTCTAGAGCTTTATTTGTTGATTCCACATAAGGAGTATTTATCGATTGAGTTACCAATAAATCTTCTTCTCTTGCCACACATGTTAGCTTTTTCTTCAACAATGAATTTAACTTTCTAATGTAATGAGGATGGAATAGCACCTACCATATGGATCTGCGGCCTACCCAATAATAACTGTATGAAGGAGAAATATCCATAACTTGAAATTTCACGTTGAAAGTGCATGGGCCAATCTGTAATAGCACTTCTATATCTCTTAGCACCTCTCTTCTGGTTCCATCAAAAGCTCTCACTATCATATAACTAGGTTTCATATAAGATCCATCAACAGGGAGTTTTGCCAGAGTAGTCACAAGCATAACATTGATGGATGAGCCATTATTAATCAAAATCTTAGCCATTATATGACTTTTACATTTCACAGTAATGTGAAGAGCCTTGGTACTTCCTCTACCTTCAGGAAAAATCTCTTCATCACTAAAAGAGATATAGTTTGAAATCATCAAATTGTCAACAAGTTGTTCCACATATTCAACAAAAGCATTGTGAGACACATATGCTTGATTTAGCACCTTCAGCAAAGCATTACAGTGTGACTCTGAATAGAGTAATAATGATAATAGCAAAATTCTAGCTGGCATCTTGTTAAGCTATTCTACCACACTATACTCGCTATGTTTTATTAACTTTAGAAATTCACATACTTCACTCTCAGATACTGGCTTTTGACATTTTCTTTCTTAGGCTGCATCAAGATCACTCTGACTTTTATTTTCTTTTCCTACCTTGGCTTTCTTTTTTTTAGCTTTTTCTAGAGCCTCTAGGGTATAACACCTGCCACTTCGAGTTATGCCTCTTACATCCGTTATGTTGGTAGTATCTGGGTTGACTACGATATCATAATCGTACTTCTAAGGTACTACTTTATCATTCTGATATAGAAAAAGGCCAGAAACTTTAATTGTCACCACTGGTTAGGAGATGGGCTTTTCTAGCTTCGATGTTGGTTTTTTATCATAATAGATAGTTACTGATCTATGCACAAACTTATTCTTTGAATTAATGGTAGACACTTCAGCTTTTACCAACTCTTCTCTCTCTTGGTAAAACTCTATTCGACCCTCATCCATCAATTTTTATACCTCTTGATGAAATTGGTGACAATTTTTGATAGAATGCCTCAGAACACCTCTATGATAATTGCAACATTTAGTTGAGTTAATTGCTTCAGAGCAATTTTGAGGTTCTATTGGCTTTAACATTCCAGCTTTGACAAATACTTCGAACACCTTAGCCATCGGAGTCTTAACTTCATTTATTTTTTCCTTCACGTGGCTTCTTTACCCATCAATTAAGGCATTTATTGATGGTCTGGTATGATTTGGTAGAGGGTTCTCATTGACATTTGGAGTCTCTTGTTGGTTGGTATCAAAGTTTAATATCTCTTCATTGATTAACCCTTGTACTTTACGCTTTAAAGCAGTACAGTTCTTAGTGGAATGACCTGAATTCCTATAGTGATAATCATAATGTGCATTAAGGTCATACCATTTAGGAAACGAAAGTTTCAAGGGTTCAACGGAGGTTTCAAGGGTTCAACAATAATAGGAGCAAACAGATGTTTCTCAATAAGTCGAGGATACAAATCTGTGTATGTCATGAGAATGGGATCGAAAATGATTTTTTCTTAGGTATTTTTTAGGGCTCTTAAATCACTATTAAGATTGGGTCTCCATTCTGGTCTGATAGGTGCAGCAGGACAATTATAGGTGGATGTCTGAAAAGATGGCTAAAAACGATGTGGATAAGCTAGTTGTGGTAATGACTGGTATGGTTGATATGAATGAGGGATGGATGTAACATGGTTTACAGAAAGGTAATAGGTTTGGTAGATTGGTGTAAGATAAGGTGTGAAACCTTTAAATTGTTACCCTATATAGTTTACTACTTAAGCTTCATTCTCTTTCTTTTTAAGAGCTCCACCTTTTCTTGCTCCACTTGTCTCTCCTGTATCGAGCTTACCATTCTTTATGGCATTTTCAATGATCTCACCTGATATCATCATATTTGCAAAGTTCTTGGTTGCATTGCCTATCAATCTCTCATAGTATGATGTTTTCAGGGTGTTCACAAATAAAATAGTTGTTTTTTTTTCAGTGAAAGAAGGTTGAACTTATGCAGCCACATCTCTTCATCTTTGTGCATACTCCTTGAAGTTTTCATTTGCTTTCTTTTTCATACTTTGTAGAGATTGATGGTCTAGAATCAGATCTATGACATGTCGATATTGTGTAAAGAATGCCTTTGTAAGCTCTTGCCAAGAACGAATACGAGTCTTATCTAATTGAACATACCATCTAGCTGCAGAATCTATAAGACTATGTTGAAATATATGCATTAACAACTTCTCATCACGAGCATGTGCTACTATTTTTTGACAATACATGGTGATATGAGTCATCGGATATTTTATGCCATCATATTTTTTAAATTTAGAGACCTTGAATTTACGTGGAATGATCACATTTGGAACTAAACAAAGGTCAGTCGCATCTGTGGAGCCATAAAAATTCATTCCCTTTATAGCCCTAAACTTTTTTTCTAATAACTTCATCTTCTCTCGAGCACTGGTATTTTTTACTTTTTCAAGTGTCTGCATCCCTAGCTTTCCTCTTTCCTTGGGATCATCCAAATCAGGAACTAAGATTGGCTCAGGTGGTTTTTCCATCATAACGAGATTAATAAAATTTTGAAATTATCCTAGAGCAAGTGTGGATATCATTCCTGGATAAAGATTGGGATATCCACTGGGAGTAGGAATTGGTACTCTAGTTCCTTGAAAAGGTTGGGTCAGTCATGGCTCAAACCCTTGAGGGTAAATAGGATCTACCATATCTGGTGATTACTCTTAAAAGCTAAGATTTTCTTCCACTGCTTTTCCCTTGTCAAGTGTCTTAAGCATATCCATTATTGTACTCAGATCCCCTTTTAGTTCTTCTTAAACTTTTTCTATTCTCTCAAATCGACTGGCTTGTTCTTGCTCTATAATTCTTATTTGAGTCCTGGTATTGTATGAATGACGAGTAGGTTGGGTCAAAATTTTTGATGGGCAAGCTATTCTTGAACCTTTATTACCACAAAATTTTTATTTTGAAAAAGAAGAAAGAAAGAAAAAATTAGAATGCTATGTGTTGAAAATTTTATTTTTTACTTATTTAATGAAAAATGATGTATATGATGCATGAATGCAAGTGGGAGATATTTACTTTTGGATGAATTTCGACATTAAAAATTTTTATTGATTTCATACAACTTTTATTACATAAGATTTACCATCACAGAGTTATATTCATAGAAGCATTTGATTTGTTCATAATGGTCCTTTGCCTTGTCCAGAAAGTTCACTAGGCATTGTCCATATTTCCCTATGGGATTGACTTCTCTTCTTAATGCTTCACCTTTTCAACCATCTCTCATGTTTTCTTCACTGCCTTGTAAACTTGATTAGTCAAGTGCTCTATGTACTGTTGTCTCCCTAAGCTTTCTACCTTCCATCTCATGTGAACATCCCTTTCTAAATCACATGTGAAGATCCAATCTTTTTCCCTTCTATGCCACTCATCTGTCATTACTGAAATATGGCTCTTGTGGTCTTGTAGTTGTATCTCTAACCCTTGGATCATCTGGTGAAGTGATTCTTTTTCATTCAGTATTTTGAAATGCTTTATTCTTTTTTTTTGTGAGCATGACTTTCAACCTTTCCTTTTCGTTTTGGCATTCCACCAATCTTGCTGAGGTTGAAGAGTATAATCCTTTCCAATTCTAACATTCTTGAGAAATTCTGATGGTTTCCTGTTGCTTTTCTTGAGCTTTGCATTTCCATTGGTTCATTCCCTCTCGGAGCTCATCCATTTCACATTGTCAACCAAGGTAAGACTTGGTGACTTTCCAATTTTGAATTGAACTCATAACCTTTTATTTTCTTGATGTAGATCTTTCAAATCACTATTGGCTACATTCCATTTTTTTATGACTTTTTTTAATCTGCTCTCTTGTATATCTACTTCATATTTTAATTGCCCTACTTTTTCATGAAGTCTCAAATTTTTTCTTCTTATTTCTTTTTTTTTCAGCTTCTAATTCTTTCTTGACAAGCTCAACTTTTGATAATTGCACCTCTTTCGAAAGATTAACCAATTGATATGAGCTATCATCAAGAGGGAGTACTATGTCTCTAGGCCACCTTACTTTCTAAATCTGGTAATCAGAAGTGACTTTGTTGATGAAAAGCCCTAACCTCATTCTTCATGTTTTCTTCCATACTTGGATCAACTGTTCTGAGGTTCTTGATGGATTCGATTCCCCATAAATGAATTCTACTTGGACTAGGCCATAAGTAGCAAGAACAAACTGCTTTGCACCAAATTGCCTAAGTACCATTAATGGAGCGTAACTTACAATACCCCATAATCCTAACAATGGTATCCACGGCTCATTTTCTCCACGATACAACAAAGGTGCTCGAGGCATCCAAAGAGCCATCCATTCAATTTCATCCTCGGTAAGCTTTCACAAGAAAAGGACCCACTCTTCTCTTCAATGTTGGCCATTGACTTTTGTAAAACTCTTCGATTGATGTCTTATTTCGAAGATATGGTTTCGAAAATGCACTCTTCCCACACTTGAAATGACTTTTAACCTATACGTATAATAGAGATGCATATCCTATGAGTCATCCTTTTTCATTTCGTCAACAAAAATTCTACCTGATGGTTTTGGCTAGGACTCTAGAGTGGAATTAATTGCTTAGGTTTTAATTTGCTCGAAAAGTCTACCACAGTTATCTCAATATAACCCAAAGTCTTCAAAAAGATTACCATGTCATACAATGTTAGAGCAAACACAGCCATACCTTGATCATCATTTAAATGCTCCTGAATGAAGTTTCGAAGAAAGTCCAAATGAATGCCGAGATGTTCACCTTTAGACTTTGTGAAGGAATCAATGGTTTCTACTTTAACCCCCATAAGCTTGGCTAACTTTTTGCGATAACCTGATTTTGACTTTCGAGTAAATACTTTATTTGGATATTGTAATTCTATCCCGAGCAAAATCGAATGCTCCTCGATAATTGGCACCGAATCTTCCTGATTAAAAGTGAAGTATCTATAGGATGGATCCCAAAACTGTATAGCTACTTTAACCAACTGTTCATTGATCACTACTGAAATGAGGGATGTAATCTGCCCATACTTTTTACAAAAGCTTTCTTTTCTTTCTTCACTTAACTGACCCCAGACAGTAACTAACTCTTTTAAATCATTCTGTGTGAGATCTAAATGCACTTTCTCGGGTAATTCAGACACATAACCGGTAGGCAAACAATCTTTATTCTTTTGTTGAGCTTTTTTCGACCAAACATGTATTTCATTATACGACTCACTTGGCACACTGACTGAGGATGAGCAAATCTGTAGTTTTATGGGATCCATGAAAACTTCTTGGGAGAAATATGTTATAGAGCAAATATCTCGATGCAAAACTGTATGATATGATTAATGCAAAAAAAAAAATGAAACAAAATTGAGTTAATGTGAGGATGTGGTTTAAGAAAAAAACATTTTTTTTTATTTTTTTAGTGTTTTGAGATTTTTTGTTTATTTTGTTTTGTTTCGTATTATACACAACTTTTATTCTTAGGTATTTCCTACAAGAAGATGGATAAGGCTCTACATAAGGCTGGTTTTTTAAGCTTATTATATGCTGGATTTAGATTGACAGTGTCTAAAGGTTCTCAAATTGTTCCTCACTGTTGTCCATGTTGGACTAGTAAGGCACCCCGATCCTTACCCATTATAGGCTGCGAACAAAAATGGTTCAATTCGAGTGGAAGTATTTCACTTGCGAAGGTTATCACCTCACAAAAGCATAGGTACTTTACTTCCTCCTATAAAGGACGGAGCCCTGGTATAAAGCTCATGCATGAGATGCATCATGCCATTGTGTACAAATATATCCTAATTTATTGAGAGTAATATATACAAAAAAAATAAAACATAAGAGGCATAGTAAAAGAAATGTGTGTGAATTTTTTACTTTTTATTTTTGATTTGTTTTGTTCTCTTTTTTTTTACCGTTTTTTACTGAAAATGAAAAATAAAAATTTAAGAAATTGATTAAGACTGTTTCAATCAAAATTTGCGGATAACAAGTAGTTAATTTTGACCCGACTCTCGAAAATAAAAGGCAGTCCCCAGTGGAGTCGCCAAGCTGCCGTAACAGTTTTGTGTTCGTCCGATGAATTTGGAAATAAAATAAAAAATAACTGAGTTGCCACCAATCTTTTTTTGGCTAGGTGCGATTGGCCACCTACTAAAACATATCATTTTAATAAAGTTTTAAAATTAATTAAAAATATAATTTTACGATCTGCGAAACAGTCTGAGTTCGGGAGTCGGTTACACGTAGGAAATATTAGCACCCCTACAGCGCCCACTAAAAACGGTACCAATTAACAACATGTTATCCTTTGATTTTGATAAAAATAGTTAAATTTTCGGTGTTCAAAGAAAATAATTTCCTTGATTTTTATTTATTAGAAAAAAAATTTATTCTCGAGAAAAATAAATTAAAACCTTTTTATTGAAATAATTCTTAAAATGTTCCAGTACGTTGGTAACATTAGAAGAACTTTTTCTCACCTAGAGATTTCTTAGGCATCGTTTCTCGGAATACCTTAGAATCTCATCCTCGGAGGCTTAAATTTACTTTTCGTAAAAAATGTCATGCATGCAATGCAAAATGTTACCATGTTTATGCACACATTTTATTTTCCTTTGTTAGAAATTTTATTAATTATTTTATTAATATTTATTTTTAATTGAAATTTTGAAGAAAAAGGAATTTAATTATATTGAAGAAATCTAATACACTGGTATTATTTTACAAAAAATCTTCTCACCTAGAGATTTCTTAAAGCATCTCTACTCGGAATACTTTTAGAATCCCATCATTGGATAAAATTACTTTTCTTCCTATTTTTATTACTTATATTTTTAATTTATTAATCAATTTTTATTTATTACTTTAAAAAAAAAAAAATTTTACTGTATTGAAAATTTTTTATAAATACTCTAATACACTGGTAGTATTTCAAAAAAAATCTTTTCACCTAGAGATTTCAGAGGCATCACTATTCGGAATACCTTTGAATCTCATCGTCGGATAAAAATTTCCTTTTCCTACATTTTTTATTAGTTTAGTAGTATTATTAAATTTATTTTTATATTATTTTATTTTTAAAGTTTATTTTAAAAATAAACAAAATTATAAAAAATTTAACCACATATTTCATCATTTAATCTAACAAATATAAATATTTTAATATGCATAAATATTAATAAAATAATATATAAAAAGTAAGAAAAATTCAAAAAAAATTTTTTTTTACCTGAACCGGACTAGTCAACGGTCCGATCAACGTGAGGTTTGGTTCGACTGTTCGGTCCGGCGGTTCAAGTGCGTTCGACTCTGTTTGGGCACGGTCTAGTTGGTTCAGTGGTTCGATATTAGTTCAGTTCGGGTTCAACGGTTTGGCTCTAGTCCAGTCAGACCAATTAGAGGCTAATGGAGAAGCGGGTCGCAGGTCTGGTGCACGGACCCTGGGTCGGGTTGCGGGTTGACGCGCGAATCCTGGGTGTTTAAAACGACGTCATTTTGGACATTTATTGAAACGACGTTGTTTTGGTTTTCACCGTTTATATAAAAGGTTCAAAATTTTTTTTCAGCCATTCTCCTTCCTTCTCCATAAAAAAATACCTGTTTTTCTCTACCTTTTTTCTTTTTTCAGCCAACCTGAGGCCGGTGGCCGTCCGTCGTGACGGTCGTTGCAGTCCTTATCGGCAACGAGCTCCGGCCACCATCGACAGTGCCAAAAAATTCTAACAAATACTCACAAACTCCTTTGGACCTCCTGAACATAGATTCGACCTCCTTTTCACTAAAAAGAGTCACCAAAGTTTTTGTGAGACTATTTTTTATTTGTATTCTGACTTTTTTTTTTTAAATTGACCCCTTTTTTTTATTCTTTGTGCAGGAAGCTCTTGGCGCTGGGTTCCTCCATACGGGGAGGATTGTATTTTTTAAAAATTTTTGTAGTGTTTTTTTTTTTCATTTTTTTTGCAGCATCTCTTTCTCTGTCTGTGTTTTTTGTTATTCGGCCATGAGCTCTATTTATAGAGCTTTGGCATTGCCCTGTGCCTAAGGGAATGGCACAAGGCTAGGCATGGGGTGCAAACACGAGCTCCATGCCTATTTTATTTGTTTTTGACAACATCTGATAGTGATAGAGGATGGGTGGTAGGGCATGGTGATCAGAAGGGTGGAGTGTAAGGCCTGGTGGTCAAAGGTGCCGGGGAAGGCACCACTGCCACCTTCGATTTTTTTTTTGTTCTATTTTTTTTTATTTTTTTTGTATATTTTTTGGTATTTTGTATTATTTTTTGTATATTTTTTTGTATTTCATATTTTATATATTTTTTTCTAGACAAATTTGATGTCCATAATGCACATGCAAGTACAAATGCAAAAATCCTTTTTTTGTGATATAGATGCAAGTAAGGCAAATGTGTTTTTCTTTTTTTTGTGATGTAAATGCATTGGGCTTAATATTTCATCAGGGGGCCAGCTAATCTGGGCTTAAATATTTCTTTAAAGGTTGGCTAAACTGGGCTTACATTCATTTGGGGTCAACTAATTTGGGCTTAAATCTTTTTTTGAAGGCCAACTAGACTGGACTTAATATTTCATTAAAGGCTAGCGAATTTGGGCTTAATATTTATTAGAGGCAAGCTAATATAGGCTTAATATTTCATTAGGGGCCAGGTAATTTGGGCTTAATATTTCTTTAAAGGCCATTTAAACTGGGCTTACATTTATTGGGGGCCAGCTAATCTAGACTTGAATCTTTCTTTAAAGGCTAGCTAAATTGGGCTTAATATTTCATTGAGGGTCAGCTAATCTGGGCTTAAATCTTTCTTTAAAGGATAGCTAAATTAGGCCTACATGCCCGAGAATCAGCGATCTCTATTAGAAATGAAAGGTGAAGATTCTTTCCAAATGGGTTGAATAGTTCTGTATATAGAGATTTTTGTTTATTCAAAAGGGTTTCAGCACCTGTAGGCATAAAAGGCATATACTTTTTTCATACAAGCTCACAGATGAAACATAAATTTTCTCAAAAACATGAATTCCTTAAAAATCAAACATGTTAAACACTTTTTTTAGTCTTTAAATGTGATATTTGATATATGTCAAAGTTAGCTATAAAGGTTTAAGATTTTAAAAGGTTATTTGGGAATGGACAAAGGTTTAGATTTTCAAAGTCAACTCATTTTGGACTTTCATGACTTTGATATTTCAGATCTTTCAATGAGGTTTGGCTTAGGATTTACCACATTCAGCATTGGAAGTGGCTTTATGATCATTTTTCCAAGAAAAACTATTCAATTTTAAGCCTTCATGCTTGATCCAATATAGACTATTTAAAGGTTGTAATGTAAGCTAAGATTCAGGGTTGTCAAAGAAAAGGATAGAAAGGCCCAAGATAAGTATTTAAAGGTATTTAAAACCAAGGATCACTTTTTTCGTTTGAAGTATACACTTTAAGGTCAATTCCTTTTTGCTTTTCACCCATTCATTCCTTTTTCTTTCTTTTATTCTTCCTTTTCTTTCATTTTTTCTTTTTTTTTCTTTTTTTTTTTGCTTTGCTTTTTTTTTCTTTTAGATCCTATCATTGAGTGGATTCAAAACTTTTTTGAACTTTTATATTAAGCCTTTGGCCCAACATACGAGATTCCATTTGGACATCCCCATTCTTAACCCTTAGAGGTGTTCTTTTTTGCCTTCTAGTGTAAAAGGTTATCCTTAGTTAGGGTTTATTTGAAAGAATTCAATCAGACTCAAAGGGGTAACAAGGGATAAATTTCTACATTTGTGAAAGAATAATGAAAGACAACCATTTGTCATTTCAAGTATAAAAACTTAAATTGGAAAGCCATTCCCTTTAGCAAAATGATCTCAAAAAAAGGTTTTCATTTCAACATTTTTTTTTGGTTTTTGGTTTTTGGTTTTTTTTTTTTGTTTTTTTTTTTTAGTTTTGGCATTTCTATTTTTAGGCTTTTTTTCTTGTCCCATTTTTCAAAACTTTGAATTTGTCAGGACTTTATAAGAATTTATTTGAATTTTTTAAATGCATGATGTCATAACTATTTTTTCTTCTTTCTCTTCTCTTTTTTTTTCTTTTAATTTTTTTTTTCTTTTTTTTTATTTTTTTGACATGCTCCCTAAATTCATTTTGCCAATAATGTGTTTCATGGAAGATGCCCCATTTTAGCAAACCATCTTTAATGAAAGTTATTACAAAAAAAAGGTTATGGGGAATGAACTAGAAAATGTCATATAGAAATGAACCCATTTAAGGTACCAAATGATCCATGTTACTTTAACAAAAAAAGAATGAATTGGTTGATCATAGCTCAAATTGTCTAGAGGGCAATGAGATCTTTTTTTTCTGATCAACGTGCCACCCAGACCCATGGTCAAGCCAATTTTAGGGCAAAGAGCTAAAAGGTTGGTAAGTTTCATGATCAACATGACCCTGATGACATATGGGTCAAGCCAATTTTTTAGGTAAAGAGCTAAAAGGTTGGTAAATATACGCAACATGCCCCAAAAACATATAAGCCAGGCAAAATTTTAGGCAAATGACTGAAAGGTTGGTAAATCTAAGGTCATTTTATAGGATTTGGGTTAGCTTTGTTTCGAAAATTTGTGGAACTATAGCATAATATTGACACATCAAATTACCACATCTAAATCCTTAAGAAAAATGTCATATTTGTCTAATATTCTTGGAATACAATTTTTTTTTCCTTTTTAAATTAGATGTTTCATTATTCATTGCCTTGGAAAAGAATATCACCTTTTGATATCATAATATTATTGGGTGAAAGCAAGGTTCACGAATTTAAGGTTATAGCTTTTGAAAGGTCATGGTTGTTGAATGGAATCAATTGAAAGGCTTAAAAAAGATGGTGTAGGTATTTGAAAAATCCCTAATAATGATTGCCAACTCATATGAGACTAAAAATTTTTTTTTCTTCTTTTTTTGTTTTTTCCCTTTTTTTTGCCTTATTTCCCTTTTTTTCAGAATACTTTTTTACTTTAAACTTAAGACCTAACTATTTAGGGCTTTATTTAAATCTAACATTTTTTCCTTTTTACCAATTATAAATCCAAAATTTAATAGAAATTGAAACTATTAAATGATGATGTAAATCCATGAAACACTCATGATGCACAAGATCTATTCATGCAATGCAAAACACTTAAATATGACCAAAAAAATTCATAATATTAATAATATTCTTGAGATGACACTCAAACTTACAAACAAAGGTTTCTCATTTGATGATTCAATTTTAGCATCATTGACCCGTAACTCTCCTACTATCAATCATCAAAATTACTAATCAATTCTATAAATTTTATGGGATTTGCATCAATCAAAGCCTAAACTATATCCTTCAAGGTAGTGCAGTCTTTTATGGAATATTTTTTGACCCCCATCATGAAACTCACTTAATATTTGGATTATACCACTTCGGGTACAGAGGCTTTTTGGGTCTTGCCAAAACAATAAAGATCATATGATTCTTGACCAATAAGACATTGAAAATGAATGATACATCTTGAATCTCTTTCTCCTATAGCTTTGTAAATGGCTTGAGTTGATCATTGGTTTTATAAATGTTTGTGACGAAGGAACTGAAGCACATAGATGAAGTGGTTAAAGAAAATCTTTGGCCCAAAATATCGGTTGGGAGTAATATGGTGACCATTGTGAATAGTTTTCCATTAAACCTTCTTGCATCATGGTGAGATTTCTCTCATTTTGCCCTTTAACAATTGTTTCTTGGGATTGTTCAACAAAAATATCTCCCTTCCTTTCATCACTAGCATTTATAATTCTTTCCCTTTTTATTTTATTCTCAATTTTGCCTATAATAACAACAAATCTACAAACTCTGATGAAGTATTGCTAATCAACTTATCATAATAGGGAGAAGGATAGGTATCTACAAATAGGGAATTCAATTCCATGTTGGTAAAAGATGGTTGTACTTGCGATGCCATCTTTTTCCATCTAATGGCATATTCTTTATAGCTATCATTAGGACTCTTTCTCATATTTTGAAGGGTTAATCGATTTTGAGCCAACTCTAACATATACTAGTATTGCTTTAAGAATGCTCACGATAAATTTCTCTAAGTATGAATCTAACTTCTTTCCAGACTATAATACCAATTGGCTACTGCCCTGGTCAAACTTTCTTGAAAAACATGAATAAGTAGTTTTTTGTCACTAGCATACCCAACCAATTTGTGATAACATTAAGTGAAATATGTCTTAAGACATCCAATTCCATTATACCTTTCAAATATCGAAACTTTGAACTTGGGTGGAATAACCACATCTAAAACTAGTTGATATTCCTTTACATCAAAAGTTTCAATAGCTTGAACTCTTTCTTCCAAGAAATTATACCTTAACTCCTCCCTTATGGGTCTTATGCTAGGTCCTTTAAGTTGATCATTTCTTTGACCATAAAGTCCCTCAATAATCTTCTCCATTTTTCTTTTTAAATTAAATATTCTCCTAACCCTTAGAAGAAATTGCAGGAATTATTCTTGAAGAAATTCATCCTTTTCAAGCACACATGATTGCATTATATAGATACAAAAATGGATGAATGGATGAATGAATGAATGAACAAATGTCAAAGTTCTTTAATAAGAGGTATGAAAATTGTAAAGGAGTGAGAATGAAAGACAAACCATAACAGACAACGTCATATCAACATAAAAACATTTTTCAAACCAAAGAAATTCATAAACTTATGACTTAAAGACCCTCTTTAAAGAAAAATCCCATCCATGTTCATCATCTTGCCATACCTTTCTCATTATTCCTAAAACTTATAGTCCTCTATTGTAGTTGGATCAAACTATTTCACATCTACGAATGACTACGTCTTATGCTTGAAAGCTTCACAATTCTTAATGGAATGCCCCATATTCCCATTATGGTATTTGCATCTTGCATTTGGGTCAAAATATTTTAGGTACGGAGGCTTTAAAGGCTCTGAAGGCATAATGACAATAAGGTCTCTCAAACAGATAGCGAAAAAGTTTTCCATATGAAATAGGGAGAGAATCTAACTATTTCTTTTCCTTGGATAATTTTCGGGTGACAGGTTGACTAGGAATCCTAGGATTTGGCATTGGTGCAAAGGTTTGGACTTGAACAATTGGCTAAATAGGTGATTGGGGAATGGAAGGCTGAAGACTTTGGTTCAAATATGGACATTTTGAAGATTGTATGAAGTTTTAGGGCTTGATTGTAGACATTTGAAAAGGAGGTCGAAAATAGTCATAAGAAGGATTTAAATGCAAGTTTGAGCTTGAAACAATTAATAAAGGCTACATGGAACTTAGTAACCATGTCCTGGAAATTAAATTTTGAAACTCAAACACTTGAATGGTAAGATCACTCATCCATTTCATGATTTCATCCAGACCTTCATTATTGTTCAAACCATTGAATGATTCGGTGTGCTCTAAAATTGTGCTAGGACCAATAGGAATTAATTGATCATGACTCCATGAATTCATAGGATTTACTTGGGCTAAAATTGATAAAGACTCTTGAAAAGATGTCAAAATAAATTTCTTGAGTCTATTCACGGTCTTCGTCAACTCAGCGAGCTGTTTTATCACCTCTTGAATGTCATGACCAAACTCTTCTTGATTTCATTCTAATGCACTATTTTGGGCCTTCAATTGATCTTCCATATTTTCGGCTTCTTATACCCAGTAACAAAAATATTATCTCAAAAGTTTAATACCAACAATGCTTATGCTATTATTCTTATTAAATAAATGACACAATTCTTAATTTTCATGCGACATGTCGTGAATGTTTGAATATGATAATGATACAAAGATATCGACAAAAATGAAATAACTAAAAAATATACAAACTAACTTAATGATGAATGGAATGACTAAACTCCAAAAAGAAAACAAACTTCTTACCTATCCTAAATTTTTTTGCTCTTTTTTTCTTCTTTTTTTTTTATCCCAACTTTATTTGCACAATTATTACCCTTAAACACAACTGTATCAAAGTACCCCATATATCCTAATTTGGGTAATTTTTATGAAAGGAAAAAAAATGGCATGGCTTTGGACTTCTGAATAATTTTTACAAAAAGTTGACACCATTAATGGCTCTATGAGAACTCTTTTTTTCTTCCTTCTCTCTTCTTAAAAAAAAAATGGCATGGTTTTAGACTTCTAAATAATTATTATAAAAAGTTAACACCACTAATGGCTCCATGAGAACTCCATGAAAAAAAGTCATTAAAAGTTATAATCGTCATAAAATAAATGATAAAATTGATATATTAGTGATAAAAGGTAAATCGTCACGATATTGGTGACATAATTATTATCATAAATGATTATAAGATAATGTCAAATGAGACAATAAAATCAAATGTTACCTTATTCTTTTTTTTTTGTGACGATAGTTTTTGTCAGCTATTTATGAAAAAAAATCATTGAAGGCTATAATCGTCACAAAATAAATGATAAAATCTTATATATTAGTGATGTAAGGTAAATCATCATAGTATTGGTGATACAATTATCATCACAAATGATTGTAAGATAACATCAAACATGATAATAAAATCAAATGTTACGTTATGCTTTATTTTTTGTGACATTAGTTTTCATTGGCTATTTATGAAAAAAGTCATTAAAGGCTATGATCATCACAAAATAAATTATAAAATATGATATATTAGTGATGGAAAGTAAATCTTTACAGTATTGGTGACATAATTAACATCATTAAATCCTATATATATAAAATAAAATTGTTGCATAGTTGATTGAACTTGGTGTGGTGGTCTAGTGAAGGACGTTGCATGGCTATCACATTAGTTGATTGAGCTCATTGTTTAATGGTCATTTTCCTACCTTTTTTTTCAGGCACCATCCTAAAGTATAGACAAAGAAAATGTAAACAATCATCTTTGTTTAGTATAATAAAATTAAAAAAAAAAAAAAACACAATGCAAATAATTAATATGCTAATTACCTTAAATTAGTTGAACAATAATAGTCATAAGCCAAAGATTTAAACAAAGTTGGCAAACATGATTCAAAAAGTATCTAGATAAAAATAACAAGCAATATATAAAACAACTATTAATGTTAGAAAAAAAAAATTATATCGATGTAGTATTTATCATAACATAGGAAATAACATTAATAGTTGTTTTGCGTATAGTCCTTTTGCCCTTATTTTGCATGTAAAACAATAGCAAACAATAGTAGTAGCTTCATTTTAGTTAAATAGGATAATACTAGCTATTTTCTTTCTATCAAGCTTATTTATATTTTCTATTTTATTTCTATCAGGTCACTGAATTTTCCCATTACTCGCCAACACAGCAGAACAAGAAGCTAAAGGTAACAAGAACATAAATCTACCCAGAATTAAAGAATGCACATGACCTTGATATCTAAGCACTAATATTTTATGCAACTAAAATTTATTTTAGAACCTAGAGGGATACTATAAGGATCTCATGAATAGTATATCTATACACATAAAATTCAAGAAAAAGGCATATGTTAAAAAGAAAATAAATGCTACAGTCCTGTATTAAGGCACTTGATAAAAAGGATATTAAGTTGAAAAAATAAGGAAATTTTGCTCTCCATCATGTATTGATCAGAACATCCATTTGAAACTTAAAACACTCAAGTCATTAGTCTAAAAGAATTAAGTAAATAAATCGGATTGCCTACCTTTAGGTTTTTGATGAGTGATCAAAGGAAAGGTAGAAATTTAAAAATAGCGTATTAACATCATAGAATATGTAGAAAAGTCTCAGATAGAAACTTTAAACTAGGCATGTATTACAAAATTAAATTAATCACTAGCTGTTATATGGTCATGTTAGGTAGATGTCATTATTCACCTTATAATGACTATGGTAAAGAGATGAGTACTAGTGCTAGTCTGGAAACTACTGGAGCAAAACAACAGAACTAATAGAAGGCTTGAGTTATAATATTAAGAAGCAAGAAAAAACAAAAAAAGACTGTTGTCTTTAATAGCAACTGAATAAGTTCTAAACTTTAAATATGCTAGTTTAATTGCTAAACTTTAATAGCTAGTTTAAATATGGTCGAAAATGCAAATGGTAGAGTGATGTAATCCACAATTATCTTTCAAGTGTCTACTAAGGACATTCTGTTTAACCAAAAAAAGAAAGATAACCCTGCATGTATTCTTGTTGTGAAAGAAATTAACTTGTACTATATAAAAATGAATAAGAAAAAAAAGCATGTGGAACTTTTGTGCTGCTTAAGTAGGTGAAAGAAGCCAATAAATATAGATTTACTTTCAAATAAAAAATTCGAAACAAAATATCATAAGATTGGAAACAGGGCTTTTCATTCAGATTCTGTTTGGAAAGAAAGTGATGAAAGGAAAGTGATTAGATGGGCCTTTTGATTATCAATGATCAATGATGAAATTTAAACAACAATCAATAGCTATCAGTTCCACAATTTCTCCCAAAATGCATATACACAACGGATTAGTTTTTAAAATTTTTAAGCAATTTGAGAAAATCCTCCACCTGAAAAATGGATACATATCATATCCATAAAAAAGACAACATCAATTGTCCACCTAACATAGGTTAACAGCTATAAGAAATTCAAAGTTTCAGCTTTTAGCTATCACTAATAGTTTAAGTGCAAATCCATGTTAAACAACTGGACATCTGATGTCAATTTTGGTGGGCAAGCTAAGCAGCTTAAATGCAAATAAAAATGAGTGATCTTGAAATCAGAAGAAAATAGTTCTAAATGAAGATAAAGATATAAAATACCTGTTGTAGTTTTTGTAGGAGAAGGCTGTACTACAACATGCATTATGATAACCCCACCTACAACTTCACCAAAAGGTTCTTTACACTGACCCACAGTCTTGCTGTTTTCCAAAATTTTACCAGAGCTTATCAATTTGACTTCATTCACTTCCTTTAGAATATTTATCTTACCTAAGTAAGGGTAGAAACAACATTTATGAAAATTAAAACAAAATGCTTCAAACTATTAGCCTTTCTGCTTCCTTCTATGATACAAAAAATATGAAGATGGTTGATAGAAGTAAGGCAACAAGACAACAAAAGTTGATGCATTCTTTAAGGATATTTGACAATATTTGAAATATAATTTATTCTTTTTGCAACTCATTTAATCTTTGGAACATTCCCACAACAATCTAAGGATTCATTACAAATAACATGCAATTACAGTTTATACAACTAAATTTAGCCTTCCATACAAATATGCATTCATGACTTTATCCTCCTCGGACAACTTCACACAAATAACATTTCTTCCTAATTGACTAGAAATCCACCCATAAATCTTTAAAACTTCATAAGCAATTAGACAAGAAATGAAACAAGTAAAGAGATGATTGGCTGATGATAAACCTTTAGGCGAATTACAGACAATTCTTTGCTTAAGCATATCCATGGTGGATGTAGCCAAGTACAAAAACGGCCCAATATCCAACTCATCATAAAGCTTGAACTTTATATCCACCATATCCTCCTCCTACATTTTTGCTCACTTCTCTTCCTCCATACCTTAAGGCTGGCACATCAAATCAAATCCCATCTCCTAAAGTTCTACCAATTAAAACCAAACAGAAAAACTTAACTAAAATGAAAATGTTAAATATGACACAAAAACATAAAAAGATTAAAATTCAAACAAAAAATTTTAGGTAGTAGCTGATTAATTTAAGCTTCTTCTTGAATTTTTTTTAAATTTTATTTGATGGGTCATTTTGAAAGATGGTTTTTGGTGAACTAAAGAAGACAAAATTGGTGTTTTGATTCTAGTCGACCAACAATGTAGTTTAGGAATTGCTTCTACTTGATTTGGAACACTGGAGAGTGGCTTTAGATGATTAACAGATTTAGCAAAAACGAAAAAAGAGTTGGAAGAGATCAGACGGTTTTGGCATGGGTTTTGGAGGGAATATAAAAACCTAATAAAAATATATCATTCTAAACAATGTAGTTTAGGAAATTTCAATTAAAAATATTTTTTTTATGGATATTAATAACAATTAAAATTTTTTTTATTAAAAGTTCTAGTATGGACAAGTGTAATTAAAATTTTTTTCTATTTAATTCATTTTTTGCTTAAAAATATTTTTTAACAAAAATTTTAAATTTGAAATTTTTAAATTTTTAAAATTTTAAACAAAATGTGTATTTTAAAATTTTTAATATATGTAATATTTAATCAATTTTCTTTAATTAGAAAATTTTCATATATGAATATACATACTTAGCTTAACTCAAACAATAATAGTAATTTTTCTCTTTCCTTTTTCAATAGTTTCTAACAATAAATTATATTAAAAAAATAATATTTAAGGGTCATATATGAAAAACCTAATTTTTTAACTAATAGTATGTAATTTGTTAATAAATTATTAAAATTTTAATTTTAATTATAAAAAATCAAAATTACAAAATTTTGAATTAAGAATTTGAATATTGATAAAATTTAAACAATAAACTAATAAGACAATGCCAATACACCAAAATAGTGACTAATAGTAGTACTCCATTAACTATTAAATAGTGAAATAGGATTCTAAGTTTTTAAATTATCAGATCATAGTTGGATTTTACTTTAGCCTTTTGGGAACAAGTAGTAAGATTTAAGAAGCATTCCATATCTTAAAATGTGGAGTTATTTTCTACTTGCAATCAGTATTATCCCAATACTTTTAAGAACTTGGCCATGGGATGAGAAAGTGTTGAAATGGCATTGGGCCCTTTTAGGTTTTAAGGAGCAAACAATTATGGGTTTGTATCACTTAGTATCATTTTTCTTTAGGTGTAGTTTAAGGAAACTTCAATTAAAATTATTTTTTGTATTGATATTAACAACTATTTAAAATTCATTTTTTACTTAACAATTACTAGTATGATCAAATGTAGCTAAATTTTTTTCTATTTAAGATTATTTTTTATTTACAAAAAATTTTTTTAACAAAAATTTTAAATTACAAATTTTTAAATTCTTAACATTTATTTTAAAATTCTAAACAAATTATGAATTTTAAAAATTTTTATTATATGTAAAATTTAATCAATTTTCTTTAATTAGAAAATTTTCATATATGATAAATACTTAAATAAATTGTGCTCAATAAAAATTAAAAATTATATTTTTAATTATATATATAATCTAAGTAAAATCATCACTTATAAATTATACATTAATTTGAACTTATTAGTGATAGATAAACAATATCATAACATCATTTAAAAGTTTGTGACATTTATGTTATCGTCATATAACACCATGCATTGATGTCACAAAATTTTAATGTTATTAATAGTTAATTAAAATGTTCAATTTGTGACAAAAACTAATAACGTCATCTAAAATCCATAAAAAAATTTGTCACAGATAAAATTTTAAATTAGTGACAAAATTATAACATCACCTAAAATAAAAAATGTCACAAAAAATTTACCACCAAATTGTTTGTGATATTTATGTTATCGTTATATAACATCATATATTGGCATGATGAAATTGCAATGTCATTAATAATTAACTCAAGTGTTCAATTTGTGACAAAAATTAATAATGTCACCTAAAATCTATTAGAAAAAATTCGACGCATATAAAATTTTAAATTGGTAACAAAATTATAAAGTCATCTAAAATTAAAAAAAAATCACAAAAAAATTTTCCACCAAATAAATTTAAAGGTAAAATTTGGCGACATTTATGTTATCACCACATAACACCATACATTAACATGACAAAATTGCAAAGTCATTAATAGATAACTAAAGTGTTCAATTTGTAACAAAAATTAATAACGTCATCTAAAATCTATCAAAAAAATTCTCCATAGATAAAATTTTAAATCGATGACAAAATTATAACATCACCTAAAGTTAAAAACGTCACAAAAAAATTTTCCACTAAATGAATTTGGTGGTAAAAGTTTATGACATTTATGTTGTCGTTGTATAGCACCATATATTGACATAACAAAATTGCAGTATCATTAATACTTAATTAAAGTGTTTAATTTGTAATAAAACTTAATAACGTCATCTAAAATTTATCAAAAAAAATTCATCATAGATAAATTTTAGATTGTTGATAAAATTATAATGTCAAATAAAATAAAAAAATGTTAAAAAAATATTTCTCACAAAAAAAATTTGGTGACAAAAGTTTGGTGACGTTATCATGTGACAATTTTATATATCATCATATAAAATATCAAAATAATATAAAAGTGTGACGAAATATATTATTCATCACCTTTTACATACTTCACACAATGAAATATAATGCGTCATATAGAAAAATTGTCACAAATTGCCAGTTTTCTTTTAATGTATGCAATGACATGATGAATGAATGATGATGATGATAATGGACTATAAATGAGTGAGATGTATGAAATGAATTAAAAAAAGAAATAAATAAATGCAAACTTATTGATGTTAACATGATTCATGCAAAAGAAAGTAACAAACAAGAACAAAGTTAGCAGCCAATATAAAGAAAGAAAAAAACAAAACAAGTTAATGCATAACTTAAAAGATATGTGACCTAAATTGGAGTATTTCTACAAAAAAAAAAAAAGGAAGGACATGGATCTATCTATGGGTATTACAACTCATTATATGTGGTTTAGGATTGATTCTACAGGTTCCCAAATTGTTCCTCATATCATTGTCCATCATAGACTAGTAAGACACCCTAATCCTCACACATTATAAGTTACAAGTGGAAAGGTTCAATTCAAGTGAGAGTGTTTCGCTAGCCCATGTAGAAACATGAAATCTCATGAAAGCATGGATACTTTACTCCCTCTGAAAGGATAGAACTTAGGTGTAGAATTCATTTTATGCATATGCAAGTGAATGACAAATAGGACAAATAAGTAAATAAATAAAATATAGAAAAGATGAAAAATAATAAAATAAAATAATTTTAAATTTATTAAGTTGGGCTTGGATAACAAGAAATTATTTACTGGCCTAACTTTCATGTTCCCCAATTAAGTTGCCAAATTATCATAACGTATAGATCCATAGACCCATCATTAGACACAGACATTAAGAGTCACACCAATCTTTTTTGTTTTTGTGTGATTAGCCACCTAACTGAATCTATCATATTTAAAGAGTCTCAAGATAGATTTAGGTATCTTTAAATATTAGATTCTAAAATCCATGAAACTAGATTTAGGTTCGGGAGTGCAATTATGCATAAGAGAGGTTAAAGCACCCCCACAACACCCATCCAAAGGATGGCACCGGTTTCATTTCAAAACATGCAAGCCTTGAAATATTCTTATAATTTTATCCAGTAATTAAAAATTGATCTTAAAATTACTCCAATAGTTTGGTAGCAATTTAAGATAATTTCTTCATCTTAAAAGTATTCATAGAGACTAATGTCTCACTCTAAAAAGGCTCTATCGTCATATTTATTAATATATTTTATTTAAAAAATAATCAATAAATCCTCCAATAGTTTGGTAAGATTTTACTTTGATACAGATCTCTCAATAGTTTGATGAGATTTTATTTAAAAATCATATATAAAATTTTACTTTGAGAAAATTCATTAAATCTTCTAATAGTTTGGTAAGATTTAATTTAAGATTTTGATTCTCTAATAGTGTGGTAGGGTTAAAAATGTATTATTTTATTTTATTTAAAAAATTCATTAAGTCCTCCAATAGTTTGGTAAGACTTAATTCAAGATTTAATTCCTCCAATAGTTTGGTAGGATTTAAAATTTATTATTAAAAAAATTAAATTATGAAATTCTCCAATAATTTGGTAGAATTCATAATATAAAATTTATAAACCCATGAAATAAAAAAATTCATAATTTAAAACTCATTATCTTTAAATTTTATTTTAAACATACATAAAAAAAGTGAAATAAATGAATAAATATATAAATAAACAAAATGTGAAAATTACTTTAATGGATGGAGACACACCTAAGTGGAAGTATCCCTTGATTTGTAGTGACAGATAATCACCAATTCGAACCAAAGAGCTCTGCCACCAATTCTAATCGAAGAGCTTGAGTATAGATTGTTGTAACGATTTTGAGATCGCCAGATATAAATGAGTTTTAAAATCAAAATAAATGAGGGGAGTCACCACCAATCTTTGTTAAGGTGTGATTGGCCACCCAAAAGTTTATCCTTTTAATAAAACTATAAAAACGGATTTAAAGTTTATCAAAAAGATAAATTTTGGTCTACGAAAAATCAGGTTGGGTCTAGGAATAGCAGCCCCACAACACCCATAAATTAGTACCATTTAATTATGCGTTATTTTCGATGTTGGATAAAAATGGTTTTAATTTGAAATTTAACACTAATTCCCTTCATTTGAAAAAATAAAATTTTGCTAAAAATTTTTATTTAGAAATATTGAGAAAATCTTTAAGTTAAAGAATTATCTTAAAATTCTCCAACAACAAGGCAGAATTTAAAATAACTCTTTTCGCTTAAGATTTAACACAATAATCTTTAAAATGAAATAACAATCTTTATAGAAAATAATTGTTAGTGACTCTCCAACATTTAGGCAGAGTACCAAGAATTATTTCTTTCGGAATGTTATTTTTATTTTATTTTATAATATCACAAAAACAATTTTTTTAAAGTATTATTCTTTTTTTATTATAAAATATTTTATCATCAAACAGTAAATTAAAGAGAGAATAATATAGACAATTATCGACGATAACATGCTAACGTATGTATGCTAATGAATGTCATGTAAAATGAAATGCAATTTAAAAGTTGGGTCCTTAAGTATAATGAGACCACCCCGACTCTCCAACATCTAGGCAGAGCTTAGGTGCGACTGTTTATATTTAAGATCCCAATTTACTATTATACTTTTTATTTATTAACCTTATTATTAATGTGAATTAAGAACTCGTGTGAAAAACTTAATGAAATGGAGTTTCCTAAATACCTCATCATTTAGGTAGCATTCAGGAAGGAACCATTTCATGTGAGATTTTCACACGTATCCTTAAAGTTTTGAAATAGATTTAGGGTTTAAGTTTAGGGTTTGGGGTTTAATTAAAACGTGAACATCTCTAAAAATCTCCATCATCTAGGCAGACTTTCGAAGCAAGTTCGATTTTTTTATAAATTTTGAAAACTAATTAAAAAATTCTTATATTGTTAATAATAATTCCCCAACATCTAGGCAAAATTATTTCTTTAGGAAAATATTTTTTTATTCCCTTCAACATCTAGGTAGGGAAAATAAAAAGCTTATTCCATTATTATTATTATTAAAAATAATTAGATATTTATCCTAATAAATTTAAATATTTATCATGCATACATATAAAAACTTAAAATAACAAAAATAATAATATATAAAAAAATTAGAAAATTAAAAAAAAAAAATTTACCTGAACCGAACCGGTCAATGTTGGTTTGGGCCAGTCTGATCGGTTCGACGGTTCGATCAGCGGTTCAAGTGATCTAACAGTTCAGACCGATTCACTGGCGATTCGTCTGAACTGGTTCAAGGCTGGCTGGAGCGGGTCGTTGGGTCGGGTTGCGCGGATCTCGGGTCTGGTTCGGTCCAGCATGGATCCTCTAAGCTTGAAACGACATCATTTTGGTCTTATGCTCAAAACGGCATTGTTTTGCCCCTACGTTTTCTATAAAAATCAAATTTTTTTATCTCAGTTCATTTCATTTCACAGAAAAAAAAAAAGCTTTGGGGTTCTCTAGCTTCCGCCGGAATCTGGCGTCAGGCGCTGCGTTGGCCGTCGTGCGGGTCGTCACTGGCGGTGGTCGTCGGTGACTGAAAAAGGGTCAAAAAATCGTTAAAAATTCTTCTTGACGCCCTCTTTCTAAATCCAACCTTCGTTTGGCATGAAAGAGCCTTGATAGTCATGAATCGATCTTCGAAGTTTCTGATCTCTTCTCTTTTTCTTTTTCTCTTTTTTTTAGACGGCTTAAACTAATGATTTCTCTTTCTTGTTTTAGGGGACTGTGGCACTAAGGTTCCTCCTTGCGGGGAGGATTGTGTTTTTTTATGTAGATTTGTTTCATTTTTTTGTTTGGGTATTTAGGGGAGTTGTTTGAAATTTGGGTTTTTTATACGTGGGGATGGGGGTTCTGTCTGGGGCTGTTGAGAGTGTTTTAGGGGGGTAGTTCGTCTGAGCTCGAGGGTTTTCGTGGGGGTAGATTGAATAGGTCTCTCTTCTTTTTTTTTAGAGAGCATAGAGAGTCTAAAGGGGAAAGGGGCTGGGGATTTTATAGAGCTTCAAATAGGGGGGCTGAACAGGAAGCTGGTCAGGGGGTGGACAAAGGGCTGGACAGAGGCAGCCGTGGTGCCATACCAGCCCCTGGTTTCTGTCTCATTTTCTCTTCTTATTTTTTTTAATTTTTAATTAATTTTTTAAATTATTATATATATTTTAAATATTTTATTATTATTATTATTAAACTAAAATGGAAATAGTAGACCCAGACAAAAACGGTGTCTACAATTGCCCCTCTTTGCACATTGCTGAGAATAAAAAATAGGGCAAAGACAAAGAGAACAATTTTGTCTGAAAGCAAATCATGAATTTTTTTTTTTACAGGTCAGGTCAAGTGATAAAGAAAACGACATCATGAGTTGAAAAATAAAAAATCGACTAAGGCAACACCGAAAGTTGAATAATAAAGAAGGTGATCGGGATGACACCGTGAGTCAAGGAATAACAAGATCTAGATTGAACGTGGATTGAATCACCAGTAAAAAATGAGGAGATTGGGAATAAATCACGAGTAAGAGAAATACTACGGATTAGGATTAAATCGCAAATCATAGAATAAAGAGATTGGGATTAAACCACAAATAAAAAAAATGACGTTAACTTGGATTGAATCACAAGTAAGAAATAAAGAGCTAGGATTAAACCACGAGTCAGAGGATAACAACAATCGAGATTAAACGACGATTTTAAATTAAAAGAGATCGAGATTGAATCATGAATCAGAGAATAAAGAGATCAAGATTAAACCACGAGTCAGAGGATAACAACAATCGAGATTAAACTATGATTTTAAATTAAAAAGATTGAGATTAAACCGCGAATCAGAGAATTTTAACTTGGATTGAATCATAAGTAAGAAAATAAAGGGACCGAGATTAAACCACGAGTCAGAGGATAACAACAATCGAGATTAAACTGCGACTTTAAATTAAAGAGATCGAGATTGAACCGCAAATTGGAGAATGTTAACTTGGATTGAATCATAAGTAAGAAAATAAAGGGACCGAGATTAAACCGTGAGTCAAAGGCTAACAACAATCGAGATTAAACTACGACTTTGAATTAAAGAGATCGAGATTGAACCGCAAATCGAAGAATAAAAAGATCGAAATTAAATCGCAAGTCAAAGGATAACAACAATCGACATTAAACTGCGACTTTGAATTAAAGAGATCGGGATTGAACCGCGAATCGAAAAATGTTAACTTAGATTGAATCATAAGTAAGAAAATAAATTTTTTAAAAATAATATAAAAAATATTTTTAATTTAATTTTATTTAAATTTATATCAAAATAATAATAAAAAACACTGTGAATTATTTTAATTAATAAAATAGTTAAACCTATGCTACGAACTCATTTCAAGTATTCAAGAAAATGGTAAAAAAATTTATTTAAACCCCATCTCTTAATTTGAATCTTAATTAGAACATGCTAGCAATTTATTTATAGAGATAATTGGAAATTAATTACTTCCTTAGTCAACTACTAGGGTTTGAAACAAGTGCCAAAAAAGGATAGGCCTTAATTTTTCAATCCCTAGCATTTTGAATTCAACATTGTTGGATTTCTTTGGGGCTGGGTTGAGCCCAATGGCTCATTAATTAAGTTACTAATTAGGCCTAAAATCTATTTAACCACAATTTATGGTTTTTAAAACTTATGTAAGTCTGCCTATACATTTATATTATAAAAATTATCACATTAACTTGCAGTAGTGGGGTTTTTAAATTTTATTATCTAGACTGTAGCAGTAGTGTGAGCAGTTGATATAATATTAAAATTTCAATTTTAACGATCAAAGTTTAAATTATTACAATTTTAAATATGAATTCTTTATATCATCTTACATTATACATGCGCATGTAATAATACATATAAAGTAAGTAATAAAAAGCTAAAAACTATCTTATAAAATGTGAAAATTATAGTGGAGAATTGGGGGTTAGATAATAGGAAGCCTTAAAAGATATGAATTATTACCAAATTACAATAGCATCGTCTCACTATAATAATTTTATAAGAAACCTTTATGAAGTAAGAAAGGGTCTGAATTTATAATTGAAAAATGAATTAATTAATAGTAGGATAGAAAAATAATTTAAAAGATTACAATTAGTAATTTCATAACCAAATAAATGATTTTTATAAATTAATGTAAGACTATGTTCTAAACCAACACAACGCATAAATAACATCACAAATTAATCCTTTATATATGCCTCGCAAACATTTTAATAAAATTACCAAAAAAATTTTAACTATTTCCAAAAATACTATTCAGATATATATAATATTGCTAAACATGCTATTTCAACTTTTGATAGTTGAAGTTACGAAATCTCACTTGAAATCTTGCAATTAATTAACATACTTTGATATTTTAATTTTCATCAGTGTGTAACTTTTTTTTACCTGACGAGACCAGCATCAGTACATCAATTTTTTTGTCAAACATCTTCAATTTTATCAAAAGCATTTTCTTCTATACTTACATATGCATGTGTAAACATATATTCTTGTGAGTAAAACTAAAAAGAATTAAACGTTTAAATTAAATTCATATATACATATACATATATAAATATATATATATATATACATATACACAGTATCTGCTTACATATATAAATATATATATATATATATATATATATATATATACATATACACACTATCTGCTTTTCTCCCAAATATGTTTACTTTCAAGTTTCCTCGAACCTTTTGTCATATTTTTAGGTAATAAAAATATTAGTGTATAATTTATAATAGTGCGATCAACATGATCATGATATTTGATACACATAATATAACTTGCAAGCATGCAAAATTACACACAGATTTGCATAAAAACAGGGGGTTTTATTTTATTTTAATTTTATCATGTTTTTGAGAAAACATGAAAGAAAAAAAACCCAAAGCTATATATTTATTTTTCATCACTCTAAGCACCCTCCATACTTAGGCTGAAAGTTGATCCATCAGCACTTAAACGGAACCATTGAAGCCTTTATTGTAAGCATATTCAACAAGGGAATCCAACTCATCATTGGTGCAGTCGATCAAATTGTCCTTATTTTTATCTGCAACGTCCATGGCCTCTTCGACTTGCTTGTTTGGCGTGAGTGCACCTAGATGTTGAAAAGCATCCTTGAGCTGGTCCCTGGTGAGGCTGCCCTGCTTAGAGTAAGATCGAAACACTTGTTCCAATTTGTTTTTCTGATCCTTGTTATCCTTTGTGGCTTGCATTGTGGATTTTGAGGTTATGACAGGGTGATATTAGAGAGAAGGCTTGCCTAGCTTGGTTTGGTTTTCTTTTTCCAACGCAATTCCTTTATATAGACCCAAAACTTTGAATACGATTCTGTTGAAGTGTAGGGGTATAAAACATTATTTGGTGGTGGATTTTAAAAATTGATTTCCATCCTCTTTATCAATAAAAGTATTAAATCAATCAATAAATTTTTGTAATGAACACTTCAAAAAAAATTCCATGAGGATTGGTACGAATAAAAATATTAATGTTAATTTCTTCTTTTCTTCTGGCTTCAAATTAACCACAGATTGGAAAATGCTAAATAGCAGCCTCCACTATTTTGTGTCGTAGTGATGATACAAGCCTCCACTATCTTGTGTCCATTTTCTATTGTTTCATTTGTTTTAGCCCTCAATTTGCAGTTTTTAGTTTTTAGTTTTCTTTTTTTCTTTTTTGTGGCTGCCTGATTAAATGATACATTTTGGTTTTAATGAATTTTCAGAATTTGGTAGATCTCGTGAAAGGAGTTCTCGGAAGCACTTTGATGAGCATGCTTGAAAATTGTGATAATTATTGTGAATGAATGTTAAGTTATCCAAAAATAAATAAGTTTAGTTTTAGGACTTTCTTTCTTTTATTGTTTGCTATGAGCAAACTACTGTTAAACTAATTATTTGCATTGTACCACTTCCAGGAATCGTGGCTTTAGTGGGTTAAAACTGTGTCCATGTTCCTCTCTCGTATGCTTTGAATCTGGGTAGGATAGAACTAAGTTTGGGCTATTTCAATTCCTTCGCACCTTTTTTCCCCTGTACTGTAATATTTTCTCGACCACCCTTTTCAAGGGGAAAGCTGTAATATATATTTTTTATATTTTTTCTTTTTTTAAAATTGGATAATTTTGTAAAAAAATTATATTGATGGAAGTGTCTACATGTCATTCAGATTTAATTTTTTGAATCCTTCATTTGTTTTATAAATCTTTATCTTTAACAAGTTCATAATGAAAATTTTTACAAGAATAAATCATCATTGCTAATATTGTGTGACAATTTAACTTTTTTTGTTTTCATTTTCGTTTATTTTTTTTAGTTTTTTTTCTCCCCTTATTTTTTATTAGATCAATTGTTTCAGTAAAAAAAAAAAAAAAAAACCCAATGGATATGCCCATGTGCCATCTTATTTCATTTTTTGCCTTTCATTATTTTTGTAATTAGATAAATATTACAATAAAAAAATCAGTATATAAATTTTTTAAGATAAAAATCAATTGAGGTATAGACAACAAAATATCTTGTATCCTATATGTTTCGTTTCCTATGAATCCAATCAGTGTGCCTTTTTTTTATTTTTTAAATTTAGGATCAGAAGCCTTAAAAAATATTAATTATTACCAATTATAATAGCATCATCTACTAAAATAATTTTGTAAGAAACCTTTATGAAGTAAGAAACAGAAAACTTATAATTGAAAAATGAATTAATTAATACTAGGATAGAAAAAAATTTAAAAGATTACAATTAGTAATTTCATAATCAAATAAATGATTTTTTTTAAATTAATGTATAACTATGTTTTCTAAACGAAAGCAATGTACAAATGACACTACAAATTAATCCTTTATATATGCCTCGCAAATATTTTAATAAAATTACAAAAAAGTTTTAACTATTTCCAAAAATAGAACTTGATATTTATAATTTTGCTAAACAAGTTATTTAAACTTTTGATAATTGAAATTATCTTTATAAATGAAATCCCACTTGAAATCTTGTATCTAATTAACCCATTTTGATATTTCAATTCTCATCAAGATATAACTTTCTTTTGCTGCTGAGACCAACAACAATATGTACTTTAATATTTTTTGTCAAATAGCCTCAATTTTATAAAAATTAATTTTGTCTATACTTATATATATGCACGTGTAAAAACATATGCATAAGTATGTGTAAAAATAAAAAGAATTAAGCATTTAAATTAGATTGATATATATATATATATACACACTATCTGCTTTCCTTCAAAAAAGGTTGACTTTCAAATTTCTTCAAACCTTTTATCACGTTTTTAAGTAATAAAAATATTAGTGTATAGTTTATAATAGTATGATCAACGTGTTCATGGTATTTGATACACACAATATAACTTGCAAGTATGTAAAATTACACAAATTTAAATAAAAATAAGGGGTTTTATTTTATTTTAATTTTATCATCCTTTCGAGACAACATGAAAGAAAAAGACCCAAAGCTATATATTTGTTTTTCCTCAGTCATAAGCATCCCCCATACTTAGGCTGAAAGTTGATCCATTAGCACTCAAACGGAACCGCTGAAGCCTTTATTGTAAGCATATTCAATAAGGGAATCCAATTCATCATTGGTGCAGTCGATCAAATTGTCCTTATTTTTATCAGCAACGTCCATGGCCTCTTCAACTTGCTTGTTTGGCGTGAGTGCACCTAGTTGTTGAAAAGCATCCTTGAGCTGGTCCCTGGTGAGGCTGCCCTGCTTAGAGTAAGATCGAAACATTTGTTCCAATTTGTTTTTATGATCCTTGTTATCCTTTGTGGCTTGCATTATGGATTTCGAGGTTTATGACTGGGTGATATTAGAGAGAAGGCTTGCCTAGCTTGGTTTGGTTTTCTTTTCCAATGCAATTTGTTTATATAGTCCCAAAACTCGATTTGTATTCCGTTGAAGTATAGGGGAATAAAATCTTTTTTTGTGGTGGCTTTTAAAATTTGATTTCGATTGAAAGGAAACGATATAATTGTATGACAATTTCTTCATTTGAATTTTTTTTAAGTATCCATTTTATTAATAAAATTAATATATCAATCAATAAATTTTTATAATGAATACAAATAAACAAATATTCCAAGAGGATTGGTACGAATAAGAATATTAATGTTGGCTTGAAATTAACCACAGATTGGAAAATGCTAAGCGTAGTGATAGCAGCCTCCCTTTCCTGTGTCCTAGTGATGATAGCAGCCTCCACTATCTTGTATCCATTTTCTATTGTTTCTTTTGATTTTGCAGGTGAAAAGGCTAGACAACGAAGTCAGGAGTAAGGAATCTAAACTCTCACCTGTCCAAATTTGAGCTGTTTCTACACGAAAAAGTTTGAAAAGAATCGTCTTGTTGCTCCTGGTTGGACAGAACTTGATCATACACATTGATTTTCTAAAAACTTATAATTTGATGGAAGTGTCTTGTCTGTAGGATAATTTGATATTATTGGTTAAAAATATTGTTATAACATATAGATTCATGGATCTATCATAGACATAAACTTTAAGAGTCGCTACTATTTTCTTTTTTGTTTAGGTGTAATTGACCATTTAATTGAATTTGTCTTATTTAAAGAGGATATCTAAGATAGACTTAGGCATTTTTAAATAGTAAATTTTAAAATCCATGAAATCAGATTTAAGGTTCAAGAGTGCAATTATACATGAGGAAGTTTATAGCACCATTACAGTGCCTATCCAAAAGATGGTATCAATTTGATTTCAAATTATCTAAGCCTTGAAATATTCTTATAATTATACTCAGTAATTTAATTATTAAAAATTAATTCTAAAATTACTCTAATAGTTGAGTAGCAATGTAAGATAATTTTCTCATCTTAAAAGTATTCTTAGAGACTAATGTATCACTCTTAAGAGACTCCGTCATTGAATTTATTAATATATTTTATTTAAAAAATAATTAGTAAAATCCTCCAATAGTTTGGTAAGATTTTACTTTGGTGCAAATTTCCCAATAGTTTGGTGAGATTTTTTTTAAAATCATTTATAAAATTTTGTTTTGATGTAGAATTCTAAATAGTTTGGTAAGATTTTATTTGAAAATTATTTATAAAATTTTACTTTGAGAAAATTCATTAAATCTTCCAATTTGGTAAGATTTAATTCAAAATTTTTATCCTCCAATAATTTGGTAGGATTAAAAATATATTATTTTATTTTATTTTAAAAATTCATTAAGTCCTCTAATAGTTTGGTAAGACTTAATTCAATATTTAAATATTCCAATAGTTTGGTAGGATTGAAAATTTATTATTAAAAAAATTACATTATGAAATTCTCCATTAGTTTGGTAAAATTCATAATTGAAAATTTCTAAACCCATGAAATTAAAAATTCATAATTTAAAACTCACAATCTTTAAATTTTATTTTAAACGTACATAAAAAAAGTAAAATAAATGAATAAATATATAAATAAACAAAATGTGAAAATTACCCTAATGGAAGGAGACATGCCTAGATTGAAGTATCTCTTGATCTGTGGTGATAGATAATCACCAAAGAGCTCTGCCACCAATTCTAACCTAATAGCTAGGGTACAAATTGCTACTCATCCATTTTTTGGTAGGTTTCCTTTTTTTTTCCTTTTTTTTTTTGTATGTTGTTGATTGGTGTTTATATTGGGCCTTCTGCTAAGAGTTTTAGCGATTTGCATTGAATGAAAAGTTTGTAGATCTGATTATACTCTGAATTGATTTTTTCTTACTTCTCTTTAAAATTTATTTAATTAATTTCTAAAATTGTCTCGATTTTCCTTGATTTTCAGAGTCCCTCAAAACTTTCCAAACTAAATTTGACTTTGATTCCTTGATTTGCTTTCTTTGCAACCTTTCTTTAATATTTGACAAGATCATGTTAGTTTTAATTATCGAGATCATCATTGATTAGTGCTCAAATTATTCCATAAATTTCATTGACATGATTTATGATAAAAATTTAAAACAAAATAAATAAAAGAGTAAAACATATAAATAAATAAGACAAAAAAAGATATTAAAAGAAATGAAGGAAATTGGACAATTGGGCTTAGATTGAGTTTCAGACTAAATAGGGTGTCTACAGCTGGCCCTATTTGCATAAGTTTTGTGAAATACAAATTATGCAAAATATAGATATACATTACGTTCAAGCCCAAATTATTCAATTTTTTTCTTTTTTTTAAAGGCTCTTAAAAATGAAGGCACACAACTTTTAAAAAAAATTAAGGATGACACCCAAAGGTTTTGACAATCATGCCCAGAGGTCTTATAGATCATGTCTAAAAAGCTTGTAAATTAAGCCCGGAGGTTTTACAAATCATTCATTAAAAAATGCTCCTTTAAACAAAGGCTATACAACTATTAAAAAAGAACCTAAAAGTTTTAAAAGATCATGCCCAAAGGTCTTAGAGATTATGCTCGGAGTTCTTATAAATCTTGACTTTAAAATAAATTCAGCTCGAAAGACTTACAAATCTTTACCCAGAGGACTTAGAGATTACGCGCGGAGGCTTTACAAATCCCGATCTTAAAATAGATTCAACTCACAAGACTTATGAATCTTGCCCAAATGACTCAAAGATTACACTTGGAGGTGTTACAAATCTCGACTTTAAAATAAATTCAGCTCAGAAGACTTATAAATCTCGACTCTAAAATAGATTCAAGTTAGCAGACTTACGAATCTTACTCGGAAGACTTCGAGATTATGCATGGAGGTTTTACAAATCTTGAAGATTATGCCCAGAGGTCTTACAAATCTTAACTCTAAAATAGATTCAGCTTGAAAGATTTATGAATATTGACTAAAAGACTTGGAGATTATACCCGAAGGTCTGATAAATCTCAACTCTAAAATAGATTCAACTTGAAAGACTTATGAATCTTACCCAGAGGTCTTGCAAATTAAACTTCAAAAAAGCTTATTTAAAATAAATGTTCAACCACTTTAAAGAGAAAAAGAATATTTAGAGGTTTTAAAAATCATGTATGGAGGTCTTATAGATATTGCTTGAAGGACTTTAAAAATAGTTTAATAGTTTTGAAGATGTTGCCAAAGGTTTTTTTAAAAAAAATTATCCGAAGATTTTTTAAGACTGATACTTAAAAATTTTAACAAATTTACCCTAAGGTAAAATCTTGTTTAATCAAAGTTTCATTTTTTATCAAAAATTTAAGTCAACATCTCTTTCCTCTAAAAAATATGAATACAACATATGAAATAGATGTGATGTATACTATGTAAGAAATGCATGAAGTGTAATGAATTAAATGCATGAATTTTATACCAAATGTCCTTAATTGTGGTAATAGGTTTCTCGAAACTTTTTCTTCATTCCATCTTTCCATGACATAGCCTCTGAATTAGTTAACAAGTTCTTTCATGCCCTAAAGTAGACATTCTCAACATTTTCATTCTTGAAAACTATTTTTCTCCTCTAGTGAGTTATTTTAATTTTGATCCCTTGCATTTGGCATTTTCTTGCCTCAGAAAGGTCTTTTATAGCATTCACCTATCTCCCACCCCGAGCATTAAGATCCATCATATTGTGAACATTTTTTAAAACTTCCCATGAATAGCAATAGAAATTATCCCAGATATCTCTCTTCTGCATGTGATCAAATCTCTTAAAAATTGGTGATTACTACTTAGAATAAGGATGATGAATCATAATTTTGGTCTTCCAAAAGGATGCAATGGTTTGGCACCCCTTTCAGTTCTTGATATGTGGTATTTTAATAAATATCAAGAACAACTATGTTAGGTTCAAATTTTCAAGTTTGAAAAAGGAACAAGGCCTAAATTTTAGAAGGAATCTTCATACTGAGATCAATCTCTTGGGCCTTTAAAGAAAAGTCTCCTTGGTGCTACATAGAAAGTCATGAGTTGGTTTCAGAGTTTCAATCTTACTTTAGGCTGCCATTTTGGGTTTTCACCCTAAAACTTCGTTCTTTTCTCTTTTTTTTTTTTGGATATTCCATCAGGCATTTGAGCATTCAAAAATTATAAAAAAGTGATAGTGATTTCCTAAAGAAAAACTCTTTAATTTAGATATCCATACTTGATCAAAATGGACTTTTTAAAGGACGTAATGTGGGCTGGGGTTTAAGGTTTTGAAAAAGCATAAATAAGCCCAAAAAATGTATTTACTAGTGATCAAACCAAAAATCATTTCTTTTCCAGAAACATCTTTCCTTTTTTCAAAGATGCCTTTTTCTCTTTTTTCTCTTTTTTTCTTCTTTTCTTTTCTTTTTTTCTTTTGCATGAGCTTAAATTTTTTGAAACTCATCTTATTTCAAGCTTGCTTATTAACATAAGGCATTATTTCCTAACCCTCAGCACAAGATTAGATGCCATCTTGATGAGATCCTTTTTCTCTTGAACTTGCCCCCCAAAATTTAAAGAGTGATTCCTAGTTAAGGTTCATTCGAAAGAATAATCAAAAGGTTTTTAAAAGGTAGCAAATGGATATTTTCTTCTTTTATAAAGGGAATTTAAAAGATGACCATTTTTCATTTAAGTATGGATACCTATTGAAAAGCAGTTCTCAAGAGACAACTTGTTTCTAATTGATTTTAAGTTCATTTGAATGCCCCACATGCATGATTTCACAATCAACACTATTTTCTTTTTGTTTTTTTGTAATTCATCCATTTTGATAACAAAGCCATCTGAATGTTCATCAATCAGAAAGATCAAAAGGATTATTTAGGGCTTTAAGTAAATTTGGCTTTTGCCCCAAAGTGAGTACAAATGATCGCTTGGTAAATGATTCAAAAAAAAAAGATAAATGTAGCACAAGTTAAAATACTGAACAAATTAAAAAAATATGGCTCAAGAAATTTAAGTGGTGACGTGTTTGAAAAAAGCTTGCCATTTATTGAATCACCAAAAAATAAAAAGCTTAGGAGAGTGCCCTAAAAGATTTTACAAATTAATCGACTATCACATTGTTCATAGCCTAAATGAAGATCAATAAATTTTAAGTTTCATCATGGCCAAATAAGGGGAAGTTCTGAAACTTTCGTCCCTAGAAATTCTCAAGGTTTTTAATCTTCTAAATGAAAAAAATTAAACGTTCAGGGGAATTGCTCAAGATACCTATTCCTAATAATAATTACCAAATTTCTTGAGATTTTTTTTTCACATGTATTTGTAAGAAGCTAAACAATTAAAACTCATAAGAAACCAATGACTTCATGTCCAAGAAATCAATATACAAGGAATAATCAGCCTATAATAAAACAACATTCTATTACTCAAAAAGCTCTTTGATCAAGGTGCCATTATGGATAAGGCTTTCAAACTTTTCTTTCAACTGTTTGCATTTCTCAGTCGAGTCCAATTGCCCCATGTTATAATCATATTTAACATTTATATCATAACTCTTGGCTAATCGATGTGAAGTTGCTTTTAAAGGTATTGAGGTGAGGTACTAGTACATTATCAGCAATGGTAAAAGAGCAAAAATTAGAATTAGGATTTTCTCTAGATTATTTCTTGATCTTATTTGGCCATTCATTGGTCGAGTAGTAGATTGGGGATAATGACTTATGTGATGAGCTAATTGTTAGGTTAGTTAGGAAAAATATGGATTCTAAGAAAAGTTATTTACAGTAGGGTGGTAAGGTTAGTACATGATTTGTGGGGTCAAGCTTCCAACCTTTTTCCTTTTATACATCATGACATGAACATCTTCTCTTTTCATTCTTGGTACACACACATCCTTTACGCTAGGTGCATTATCTTCTTTAAGCTATTCACTTTTTAAGGCATTCTCTATTATCTCCCCTGATATGACCATGTTGGTAAAATTCTTTATTACATTTCCAATCATCTTTCATAATATGGAGCTTTAGGAGTGCTAACAAACAAGATTGTAGTTTTTTTTTCTATTAAAGGAGTTTGAACTTAGACAGCAACACCCTTCCACCTTTGAGCATATTCTTTGAAACTCTCGACGTCTTTTTTCCCCATACTTTGTAGAAACAATTGATTTGAGACTAACTCTATAATGTACTTGTATTAAGTTATGAATGCCCTGGCCAATTCTTTCCATGAAATGATTTGATTTCTATCAAACTGAGCATACCACTAAACAGCAGATCTCGTAAGATTATCTTAGAATACATGAATCAAGAGTTTGTCATCACAGACATGGGCAACCATTTTTCTACAATATATAGTGACATGGTCATCGGGCATTTGGTACCATTATATTTCTCAAATTTTGATACCTTGAACTTGGGTAGAATAATCACATCTGGCACTAAGCAAAGCTCTAATGCATCCTTAGATCCATAAAAATCTATTTTTTTGATGGCTCTAAGCCTCTCTTATATGAGATCCATTTTTTTTAGCACCTGAATCTTTTGTTACTTCAAATGAACTTTTCATCAGTTTTACTAGCTTTTCAGAATCATCAAGGGTTGGAATTGGTGAAGCTGTTGAAAGTATTCTAGAATAAGAGTATGCCCCTAAATGTGGTACTTGTTATGATTGTACCCCTTGGGATGCTTATATACAGGTTTCTTCCACCTTTTTTTTATTTAAATTTTTTAGCATTTCCATTATCTGAGCAAAATCTACTCTCATTTTCTCAATTTAGCTATGTTGTTTTGGCTCCATAAGTGGCAAGGAGATTACCTTGATGATCAGGCTTTTAAACCTTATTACCACAATTAAGAATTAGGACAATGTCTATTACGAATTTATGCAAGAAAACAAAAGATGTATATATGAATGAATGGATGCATGCATTAAATTCTATCACATAATAAGAAAGAGAAGAAAAAGGAAATCTTTAATTAAAATTTGTTTTGACAAAAACATCCAAAATCATTCCTAGGAAAAATCCTAAAATCTATTGCCTGATCATATTCTTTAGCTTTAAGATCTTGGTACTACCATGGATAAGTTTTTCAACCACTATGATTATGCAATACCCTTTTAACAATCTTTGGCTTTCCTTTATCCCCAAAACTTAATGCACTATCTCTTTTAACAATCTTTGCACCTTATGCTTGAAAGCAATGCAATATTTTATTAAATGGCCTGTATTCCCAAAGTGATAATCATGTCGAGCTTCAACCTCAAACAATTTAGGATAAGGGTTTTAGTAGCTTTAAAGGAACTGATGTGATTAGATAATTTTCGAGGAGTATCAGGAATAATTTAATGTAAGTCACAAGGATTGGATCAATGATGGCTCTCTCTTTTTCATTCACTTAATGATTTTTTGAGTTGAGTAGTTTTTTTACTTACAGGTGCAAAGTTTGGAGTAAAATTAGGTGTATATGCCCAAAAGTTTACTAGTGGGGAGCAGAATTGCTGAGCTAAAGGGTTTTAACAAGCATAATTCATAACTGAAAAAGTATATGGGTATAGGCTAATCTACGGAGTTGAATAGAAAAAAGCTTTGTTTTGGATGCTAAAAGAGATTGTTTAGGAATAACTGGTTAGGAATTTGGGTATGAGCCAATCTATAGAACTGGTGCATGGTTAAAAGGCCTTACCTCTTCTACTTCTTTTCTAACTTGGTCTTTTCTTAGGCCATTGGATACATTGACATGACTTGGATCGATATCAGTATTATAAGAGGCTTTTTGATCTTGACAAAATGGTTGCTTAATGCACACACGAATTGGAGTTGATGAGAATTCTTGAGAATGGGCCACTTCAAGATTTTTCACCATTTCCACTAGCTTGGTAAGTTGCATTTTTATTTCTTATAGGTCATGCCCAAATTCCTTTTGGTTGAGTTTCAAAGCTTGGATCCATGCTTCTAACAAATCTCCTATCTCTTCTGAATTGTTATCCCAAATGATTAAAAGATTTCTATTATACAATGACATGATGAATGAATGATGATGATGATATATGAATAAGTGAGATACATGAAATGAATGAAAATAGACAAACAAAGAAATAAATAAATGCAAACTTATTGATGCTAACATGATTCAAGCAAAAGAAAGTAACAAACAAGAACAAAGGTAACAACCAATATAAAGAAAGAAAAAGCAAAATAATTTAATGCATAACTTAAAAGATATGTGACCTAATTTGGAGTATTTATACAAAAAGAAAAGATATGGATCTACCTATGGGTATTACAACTCACTATATGTGGTTTAGGATTGATTCTACATGTTCCCAAATTATTCCTCACATCATTGTCCATTATTGACTAGTAAAACACCCTAATTTTTACCCATTATAGGTTACAAACGGTAATGGTTCAATTCAAATGGGAGTGTTTCACTAGCCTATGCCAAGACATGAAATCTCATGAAGGCATAGGTACTTTACTCTTCTTAAGGGACAAAACTCGATTGTAGAATTTGCGTTATTTTATTTTATTTAAAAAAATAATTAAGTCATTTAATAGTTTGGTAAGATTTAATTCAAGATTTAAATCCTCTAATAGTTTGGTAGGATTAAAAATTTATTATTAAAAAAATTATATTATGAAATTCTCCAATAGTTTGGTAGAATTCATAATTTAAAATTTATAAATCCATGAAATAAAAAATTCATAATTTAAAACTCATAATCTTTAAATTTTATTTTAAACATACATAAAAAATGAAATAAATGAATAAATATATAAAAAAACAAAAATGTGAAAATTACCTTAATGGATGGAGACACACCTAGGTGGAAGTATCCTTTGATTTATAGTGACAAATAATCACCAATTCAAACCAAAGAGCTCTGCCACCAATTCTAATCAAAGAGCTTGGGTATAGATTGCTACTCATCTATTTCTTAATGGGTTTCCCTTTTTTTTCCCTCTTTTATTTTTTATGTGTGGTTGATTGGTGTTTATATAAGGCCTTTTGCAAGGAATTTTAGAGATTTGCATTGAATGAAAAGGATTATAGATCTAATTAAGCTCTAAATTGATTTTTTCCTAGATGCTTTTGAAAATTCGTTTAATTAGTTTTTGAAATTATCTTGATATTTCTTAATTTTCAGAATCCCTCAAAATTTTTCGAATTAAATCTGACTTTGATTCCTTGATTTACTTTCTTTTCAACCTTTATTTTAATATTTTAAATGATAATGTTTTAGTTTTGATTACCGAGATCTTCCTTGATTAATGCTCAAATTACTCCACAAATTTCATTGACCTAATTTATGATAAAAATTTAAAACTAGATAAGTAAAAGACTAAAGCATAAAAAAGATAAATAAATAAATAAGACAAATAAGATATAAAAAGAAATGTTGGAAATTGGACAATTGGTCTTTGTTTGAGTCTCAAACTAAACAAGGTGTCGACAAATATATATTTTATACTTTTTTACTTTTTAAATTAGATAATTTTGTAAAAAATGATATTGATGGAAGTGTCTACATGGCATCCATATTTATTTTCTTTCAACCTTTCATTTTTTTTATAAATTTTTATTTTAAAAATAGTTAATAATAAAAATTTTACAAAAACAGTTCATAATTGCTAATTTCGCGTGACAACTTAACTTTTTTTATCCTTTTTTTCGTTTTTTTCTCCCTTTATTTTTTATTAGGTCAATTGTTTAAACAAAAGAAAAACCAACGAATGAGCCTATGTGGCATCCTATTTCATTTTTTTACCTTTCATATATTTTTTAATTAGATAAATAATACAATAAATAGAAAACAGTAAATAAATTTTTTAAGAAAAAAGTCAATTGAGGTATTTACAATAAATTTTCTTAATTAGATAATTTTTTGAGAAAATAATGACAATATAGGTGTTCACATAATATCCTCACTTGTTTTTTTTTATATAATTTTATATTTTAATTAGATAAATTTTATAATAAAATGAGATGGTTGATAAAAATAGCAAAACAATCAGTATTTATGGATTTCGATACATCTTGATTTGATATGGGTGTTTTTATAAAAAGTCGATATCAAATCGAATCATATTGGTTTTTAAGGTAAGGAAAGGTAAGATGTGGATTTAGGGTGCTTTGTCCTAAATCATCTTGTGATATATGTAAAATTATATATTTTATTATTATTTTGGTTTTATATTTATATACATGTATTATATTAATAAAATTAGTATTTGATACTTTAATTTAATAAATTAATATTTTAAACTCAATAAGGGTGTCCATGTGGCACCCTTATTGAGCTTTCTTTTTTGTTTTTGTTTTTTTCTCTTTTGTTTTTGGTTTTCTTCTTTTTCAATTTTTTTAATTCTTTTATTAGATAAATTTAGTGAGAAAAAAAAAAGACCAATTGAAATATCCACATGACACTTCCATTTATTTTTTTATCATTTACTTTTTTAATTAGATAAATTTTAAAAATATATAACATAAAAATTATTTTTAATTTAATTTTATTAAAATTTATATCAAAATAATAATAAAAAAGAAACTATGAATTATTTTAATTAATAAAATAGTTAAACCTATGCTACAAGCTCATTTCTAGTATTCAAGAAAATAGTAAAGAAAATTATTTAAACCCCATCTCTTAATTTTAATCTTAATTAGAACACGCTAGTAGTTTATTTATAGAGATCATTAGAAATTAATTACTTTCTTAGTCAACTGCTAGGGTTTGAAACAAGTGCCAGAAAATCGATAGGCCTTAAAATTTTAATTCCTGGCATTTTGAATAAGTGTTGTTGGATTTCTTTAGGTCTAGGTTGAGCCCAATGACTCATTAATTATGTTCTTAATCAGGCCTAAAACCTATTTAACCACAATTTATGGTTTTTAAAATTTATGTAAGTGTGCCTATACATTTATATTATAAAAATTATCACATTCACTTGTAGTAGTGGAGTTTTGAATTTTATTATCAAGATTGTAATAGTAGCGTGAGCAATTGATATAATATTAAATTTTTAATTTTAATGATGTTATAACATATAGATCCGTGGACCTACTACTAGATATAGATTAGAGGAGTTACCACCAATCTTTTTTGGTTAGGTATGATTGACCACCTAATTGAATCTGATCTATAAGATAGATGTTAGGTTCGGAAGTTGGTTACGCTTGAGGAAGGTTGTAGCACCCCCACAGCACCTATCCAAATGATGGTACCAGTTTGATTTTGAATCATCTAAGCCTTGGTCATTTTATGATTTTACCGAATACTTTAGTATTGAAAATTAACCCTAAAATTGTCCCAATAGTTTTGTAGCAATTCAAGATAATTCTCTCACCTCATGAGTATTTATGGAGACTAGTATCCTACTCTGGAGGGGCTCTTTTATCAGATTTATTAATTTATTATAAGAAAAGGTAAATCTACTAATAGTTTGGTAAGACTTACTTTGAAGCAATCCTCCAATAGTTTAGAGGATAAAAATTATTTATTTATTTGAAAAGACCTTTTTTTTATTGAAAAGATTTTTTTAATTATTTTTAATTATTTTGAAACTTTATTTACAATAACTTTTTTGTTTGAAAAGATTTTTTTTAGAATATTTTTCTTTCTTTTTTTTACTTTCAAAAATAAAAATGGAAGAAATAACATTTTTTAAAAAAAAATAAAAATGGGTTAAAAATAAAATAAAATTAGAAAATAAAAATAAATAGAAAAGGAAAAACCTGCGATCGGGTCGGGTTGATACCAAGGTCAGAAAACAGGTCAATGGGTCACACGCGGATCTTTGGCTATCCAAAATGGTGTCGTGTTGGAAGAGTATAAAAGCCACACCACTCAGCTTTTCTTCAAAATTATTTGATTAAGCCTTTCTTTCTAAAATGTCTATTCTTTTGTCTTCTCTCTAACTGATTTTCAAAAATTGACGAATAAATCTCAAAAGCTAATAGGAAATTTCCAAGAACCCAACAAGTTGTCCAGAAAGCTAAACTCAGAAGTCCCTATAATGCAAAACCCTATAGAAATTCAAACCCAAAAACACCAAATCCCAATCCTAGAAAATCTGAACAAATCAAATCCAAGACCTAAAACCTCTTGGTTGCTAAACAAATTTCTTTTTTTTTCTCTAGAGTTTCTGCATAATCTTTTTTTTTCTCCTTTCCCTTGCTTTGATCACTGGTTTATATAAAAGTTCATGCTCAATCAATTCTCTTTAAATCCATGATTTTGTTTGATTTTCGTTTTAATGAGAATTGATTTTGAAATCAAATCCCAAAAATCTCTCCCTATCATTTTGATGTGAATTGATTATGGAATTAAATCCCGACAATCTCTCCACATCAAATACCAATTGATTCTAGAATTAAATTCCAAAAATCTCTCAACTACGATTAAACTCTGAAAAAAATATTCCTAGACAAAACGGGGTGTCTACAAATGATCAAAGTTCAAAATTTGACAATTTTAAATATGAATTCTTTGTATCATCTTACATTATACATGCACATGTAATAATACACACAAAGCAAGTAATAAAAAGCTAAAAACTATCTTATAAAATGTGGAAATTATAGTGGGGAATTGGGGGTTAGATAATAGGAAGCCTTAAAAAATATGAATTATTACCAAATTACAGTAGCATCATCTTAATAAAATAATTTTGTAAGAAACCTTTATGAAGTAAGAGAGGGTCTAAATTTATAATTGAAAAATGAATTAGCTAATAATAGGATAGACAAATAATTTAAAAGATTAAAATTAGTAATTTCATAATCAAATAAATGATTTTTTTAAAAAATTAATGTAAAACTATGTTTTTTAAACCAACACAATGCATAAATGACATCACAAATTAATCTTCATATATGCCTTGCAAACATTTTAATAAAATTACAAAAAACAATTTTAAGTATTTCCAAAAGTAAAATCCAGATATATATCATATTGCTAAACACGCTATTTCAACTTTTGATAATTGAAGTTACCTTCATAAATGAAATCTCACTTGAAATCCTGCCACTAATTAACTCACTTTGATATTTTAATTCTTATCAGTGTGTAACTATTTTTTACCTGCTGAGACCAGCATCGGTATATACTTCAATCTTTCTGTCAAACATCTTCAATTTTATCAAAACCATTTTCTTCTATGCTTACATATGCGAGTGCAAACACATTTGCGTGTGTGTAAAAATAAAAGGAATTAAGCGTTTAAAGTAGATTCATATATACACTATCTGCTTTCCTCCCAAATATGTTTTCTTTCAAGTTTCCTCAAACCGTTTGTCATATTTTTAGGTATTAAAAATATTAACATATAATTTATAATAGTGCGATCAACGTGGTCATGGTATTTGATACACATAATATAACTTGTAAGCATACAAAATTACACACAGATTCGCATAAAACAGGGGGTTTTATTTTATTTTAATTTTATCATGTTTTTGAGAAAACATGAAAGAAAAAGACCCAAAGATATATATTTATTTTTCCTCAGTCATAAGCACCCCCCATACTTAGGCTGAAAGTTGATCCATCAGCACTTAAACGGAACCGCTGAAACCTTTATTGTAAGCATATTCAATAAGGGAATCCAACTCATCATTGGTGCAGTCGATCAAATTGTCCTTATTTTTATCAGCAACGTCCATGGCCTCTTCGACTTGCTTGTTTGGCGTGAGTGCACCTAGATGTTGAAAAGCATCCTTGAGCTGGTCCCTGGTGAGGCTGCCCTGCTTAGAGTAAGATCGAAACACTTGTTCCAATTTGTTTTTCTGATCCTTGTTATCCTTTGTGGCTTGCATTGTGGATTTTGAGGTTTGTGACCGGGTGATAATAGAGAGAAGGCTTGCCTAGTTTGGTTTGGTTTTCTTTTCCAATGCAATTTGTTTATATAGACCCAAAACTCTGAATACGATTCTGTTGAAGTGTTGGGGAATAAAACATTTTTTGGTGGTGGGTTTTAAAAATTGATTTCCATCTTTTTTATCAATAAAATAATAAATCAATCAATAAATTTTATAATGAATACTGAAAAAAAAAATATTCCAAGAGGATTGGTACGAATAAAAATATCAATGTTAATTTCTTCTTTTCTTCTGGCGTCAAATTAACCACAGATTGGAAAATGCTAAATAGCAGCCTCCACTATCTTGTGTCCATTTTCCATTGTTTCATTTGTTTTAGCCCTCAATTTGCAGTTTTTAGGTTTTTCTTTTTTTTTTTTGGTTCCCTGATTAAATGATGCATTTTGGTCCATTTGGTTTTAATGAATTTTCAGAATTTGGTAGATCTCGTGAAAGGAGTTCTAGGAAGTACTTTGATGAGCGTGCTTGTAAATTGTGATAATTATTGTGTATGAATGTTAAGTTATCCAAAAATAAATAAGTTTAGCATTAGGACTTTCTTTCTTTTATTGTTTGCCATAAATGATTCTGGAGCAAAGCAAAATACTGTTAAACTAATTATTTGCGTTGTACCACTTCCTGGAATCATGGCCGTAGTGGGTTAAAACTGTATACATGTTTCTCTCTCATATGTTCTTAATCTCGGTAGGATAGAATTAAGTTTGGGCTATTTCAATTCCTTTGCACCTTTTTTCCCTTGTACTGTAATATTTTCTCAACCACCCTTTTGCAAGGGGAAAGCTGTAATATATTATATATATATATATATATATATTTAAAATTAGATAATTTTGTAAAAAAATTATATTGATGGAAGTGTGTACATGGTATTCAGATTTTATTTTTTTCATTTCTTCATTTTTTATAAAGCTTTATTTTTAAAAAGTTCCTAATAAAAATTTTTACAAGAATAAATCATCATTAGTAATATTACATGACAATTCAATTTTTTTTCCTTTTTATTTGTTTTGATCTTCATTTTGATTTTTTCTTTTTTAGTTTTTTTTTCTCCCTTTATTTTTTATTGGATCAATTGTTTCAGTGAAAAAAACTGACCGGATGTACCCACATGGCATCCTATTTTATTTTTTGCCTTTCATCTTTTTTTTAATTAGATAAATATTAAAATAAAAAAATTAATATATAAATTTTATAAGATAAAAATCAATTGAAGTATAGACAACAAAATATCTTGTATCGTATATGTTTCGATTCCTATGGATCAATCGGTGTGCTTTTTCTTTTTTTTTTTAATTTAGGATTGGAAACCATAAAAAATATGAATTATTACCAAATTACAATAGCATCATCTACTAAAATAATTTTGTAAGAAACCTTTATGAAGTAAGAAACGGAAAACTTATAATTGAAAAATGAATTAATTAATAGTAGGATAGAAAAATAATAAAAGATTACAATTAGTAATTTCATAATCAAATAAATGAATTTTTTTAAAATTAATGTAAAACTATGTTTTCTAAACCAAAGCAATGCACAAATGACACTGCAAATTGATCCTTCATATATGCCTTACAAACATTTTAATAAAATTACAAAAAAAAATTTAACTATTTCCAAAAATAAAATCTTGATATATATAATTTTGCTAAATAAGATATTTAAACTTTTGATAAATGAAGTTACCTTCATAAATGAAATCTTACTTGAAATCCTGCAACTAATTAACTCATTTTAATAGTTTAATTTTCATTAAAGTGTAATTTTCTTTTGCTTGCTAAGACCAACATCAGTATGTACTTTAATTTTTTTGTCAAATAGCTACAGTTTTATCAAAATCATTTTCGTCTATACTTACATATATGCACGTGCAAAAACAAATGCATAAATGGGTATAAAATTAAAAAGAATTAAGCATTTAATTAGATTCATATATATATATATGTATATATACACACACATATATCTGTATTCCTCATAAATAGGTTGACTTTCAAGTTTTCTCGAAACCTTTTATCATGTTTTTAAGTAATAAAAATATTAGGGTATGGTTCATAATAGTACGATTAACATGTTCATGGTATTTGATACACACAATAGAACTTGCAAGGATGTAAAATTACACAGATTTGAATAAAAACAGGGGATTTTATTTTATTTTAATTTTATCATGTTTTTGAGATAACATGAAGGAAAAAGACCCAAAGCTATATATTTATTTTTCATCAGTCATAAGCATCCCCCATACTTAGGCTGAAAGTTGATCCATCAGCACTCAAACGGAACTGCTGAAGCCTTTATTGTAAGCATATTCAATAAGGGAATCCAACTCATCATTGGTGCAGTCGATCAAATTGTCCTTATTTTTATCAGCAACGTCCATGGCCTCTTCGACTTGCTTGTTTGGCGTGAGTGCACCTAGATGTTGAAAAGCATCCTTGAGCTGGTCCCTGGTGAGGCTGCCCTGCTTAGAGTAAGATCGAAACACTTGTTCCAATTTGTTTTTCTGATCCTTGTTATCCTTTGTGGCTTGCATTGTGGATTTTGAGGTTATGACAGGGTGATATTAGAGAGAAGGCTTGCCTAGCTTGGTTTGGTTTTCTTTTTCCAACGCAATTCGTTTATATAGACTCAAAACTTTGAATACGATTCTGTTGAAGTATAGGGGTATAAAACATTATTTGGTGGTGGGTTTTAATAATTGATTTCCGTCCTCTTTATCAATAAAAGTATTAAATCAATCAATAAATTTTTGTAATGAACACTTCAACCATGAGGATTGGTACGAATAAAAATATTAATGTTAATTTCTTCTTTTCTTCTGGCTTCAAATTAACCACAGATTGAAAAATGCTAAATAGCAGCCTCCACTATCTTGTGTTGTAGTGATGATACAAGCCTCCACTATCTTGTGTCCATTTTCTATTGTTTCATTTGTTTTAGCCCTCAATTTGCAGTTTAGTTTTTAGTTTTTTTTTTTTTTTGTGGTTGCCTGATTAAATGATACATTTTGGTTTTAATGAATTTCCAGAATTTGGTAGATCTCGTGAAAGGAGTTCTAGAAAGCACTTTGATGAGCATGCTTGAAATTTGTGATAATTATTGTGAATGAATGTTAAGTTATCAAAAAATAAATAAGTTTAGTTTTAGGACTTTCTTTCTTTTATTGTTTGCTATGAGCAAACTACTGTTAAACTAATTATTTGCATTGTACCACTTCCAGGAATCGTGGCTTTAGTGGGTTAAAACTGTGTCCATGTTTCTCTCTCGTATGCTCTTAATCTGGGTAGGATAGAACTAAGTTTGGGCTATTTCAATTCCTTCGCACCTTTTTTCCCCTGTACTGTAATATTTTCTCAACCGCCCTTTTCAAGGGGAAAGCTGTAATATATTTTTTTTTATATTTTTTCTTTTTTTTTAAATTGGATAATTTTGTAAAAAAATTATATTGATGGAAGTGTCTACATGTCATTCAGATTTAATTTTTTGAATCCTTTATTTTTTTATAAATCTTTATCTTTAACAAGTTCATAATAAAAATTTTTACAAGAATAGATCATCATTGCTAATATTATGTGACAATTTAATTTTTTTTTTGTTTTCATTTTCGTTTTATTTTATTTTTTAGTTTTTTTTCTCCCTTTATTTTTTATTAGATCAATTGTTTCAGCAAAAAAAAAAAAAAAAACCCAATGGATATGCCCATGTGCCATCTTATTTCATTTTTTGCCTTTCATTATTTTTGTAATTAGATAAATATTACAATAAAAAAAATCAGTATATAAATTTTTTAAGATAAAAATCCATTGAGGTATAGACCACAAAATATCTTGTATCTTATATGTTTCGTTTCCTGTGAATCCAATCGGTGTGCTTTTTTTTAAAAAAAAAAAAATTTAGGATCAGAAGCCTTAAAAAATATGAATTATTACCCAATTATAATAGCATCATCTACTAAAATAATTTTGTAAGAAACCCTTATGAAGTAAGAAACGGAAAACTTATAATTGAAAAATGAATTAATTAATAGTAGGATAGAAAAATAATTTAAAAAATTACAATTAATAATTTCATAATCAAATAAATGATTTTTTTAAAATTAATGTATAACTATGTTTTCTAAACCAAAGCAATACACAAATGACCCACAAATTAATCCTTTCTATATACCTCGCAAACATTTTAATAAAATTACAAAAAAATTTTAATTATTTCCAAAAATAAAATCTTGATATTTATAATTTTGCTAAACAAGTTATTTAAACTTTTGATAATTGAAGTTATCTTTATAAATGAAATCCCACTTGAAATCTTGTAACTAATTAACCCATTTTGATATTTCAATTCTCATCAAGATATATCTTTCTTTTGCTGCTGAGACCAGCAACAATATGTACTTTAATTTTTTTTTGTCAAATAGCCTCAATTTTATAAAAATTATTTTTGTCTATACTTATATATATGCACGTGCAAAAACATATGCATAAGTGTGTGTAAAAATAAAAAGAATTAAGCATTTAAATTAGATTGATATATATATACACACTATCTGCTTTCCTTCGAAAAGGTTGACTTTCGAATTTCTTCAAACCTTTTATCATGTTTTTAAGTAATAAAAATATTAGTGTATAGTTTATAATAGTATGATCAACGTGTTCATGATATTTGATACACACAATATAACTTGCAAGTATGTAAAATAACACAGATTTTAATAAAAATAGGGGGTTTTATTTTATTTTAATTTTATCATCTTTTTGTGACAACATGAAAGAAAAAGACCCAAAGATATATATTTATTTTTCGTCAGTCATAAGCATCCCCCATACTTAGGCTGAAAGTTGATCCACCAGCACTCAAACGGAACCGCTGAAGCCTTTATTGTAAGCATATTCAATAAAGGAATCCAACTCATCATTGGTGCAGTCGATCAAATTGTCCTTATTTTTATCAGCAACGTCCATGGCCTCTTCGACTTGCTTGTTTGGCGTGAGTGCACCTAGTTGTTGAAAAGCATCCTTGAGCTGGTCCCTGGTGAGGCTGCCCTGCTTAGTGTTGGAGAACACTACAGCTCTGATACCATTTGTTGGGCTAAAAGCCTCCAATCCAATCACACCAGCGGAAGCAAATCAAACAATAAATCAAACACAAAAGAGACAATAATTTAACGTGATTCGGTCCAACTACCTACATCCACGGATAAGAAACAAGATCCACTAGTTGTAAAGAATTACAAACATACATCAAATCATCAACCTCACTCAATAATCAATACTCATAAGACACTCTCAATCTCCTCTAGTCCTATAGAGTATTCTCAACCCAAACAAACACAAACCCAAACCCTTATGCACTCTTTCAACATAATCAAACATATACCCATATGCTCCCATACATCATACCTATGTGGACCCTCTCAGTCTCCTCTATTCCACTCACAAACAAACATACACACCTATAAGACGTAGAGTCCCAATACTCCTATGGGGTGTCTATCCTACAAAACCCTACAACTCTCTTACATCTTTTTTCTCATACCTAACCCTGTAGAGACTTCACCTATTTATAACCATACAAACTTACCCATTAAGAATCCCTCTCCTTTTAGAATTCTTCTCCTGTAAGTCAAACATGCCTATTAAGAATCCCTTTCCTTTTAGAATTCTTCTCTTGCAAGTCGAACTTACCTATTAAGAATCCTCTTTCTCTTGAAATTCTTCTTTTGCAAGTCTTCTTGTCCATCAAGCAATATCTGACAAATCTCAAACAAATCTCTTATGGAATTTGAGTCAATATTCCTAACAATCTTCACCTTGACTCAAATTCCATCAATTATCTGTCTTCATGCTAGACATGCTTAGCTCCACCTGCAATGGAAGTCTTACAATCATCTTCTCTTCTCTTGTGTCTTCACGCTTCATACAAACCAATCTTCAATCTTTAAAACTCGAACTCGAACTCTTCTCTTGAATTGAGCTCCTCTAAATTTATTTCTTTTCATGTCTTAAACCAAGCTTTTCCCATATCTCAAACTGTCAACTATTCTCATGTCTCGAACTATCGGTTCTTTCCACATCTTGAATCTTCAACTCTTCTCACGTTTCGAACCTTCAGCTCTGATACCACTTGTTGGGGAACACCACAGCTCCGATACCATTTGTTAGACTAAAAGCCTCCAATCCAATCACACCAGCGGAAGCAAATCAAACAATAAATCAAACACATAAGAGACAACAATTTAACGTGGTTCAGTCCAACTACCTATATCCACGGATGAGAAACAAGATCCACTAGTTGTAGAGAATTACAAACATACATCAAATCATCAATCTCACTCAACAATCAATACTCATAAGACACTCTCAATCTCTTCTAGTCCTATAGAGTATTCTCAACCCAAACAAACACAAACCTAAACCCTTATGCACTCTTTCAACATAACCAAACACATACCCATATGCTCCCATACATCATACCTATGTGGACCCTCTCAGTCTCCTTTAATCTACTTATAAACAAACATACACACCTATAAGACGTAGAGTCCCAATACTCCTATGGGGTGTCTATCCTATAAAACCCTACAACTCTCTTACATCTTTTTTCTCATACCTAACCTTGTAGAGACTTCACCTATTTATAACCATACAAACTTGCCCATTAAGAATCCCTCTCCTCTTAGAATTCTTCACCTGTAAGTCAAACATGCCTATTAAGAATCCCTTTCCTTTTAGAATTCTTCTCTTGCAAGTTAAACTTACCTATTAAGAATCCTCTTTCTCTTGGAATTCTTCTTTTGCAAGTCTTCTTGTCCATCAAGCAATATCTGACAAATCTCAAACAAATCTCTAACAAATCTCAAACAAATCTCTTATGAGATTTGAGTTAATATTCCCAACAATCTTCACCTTGACTCAAATTCCATCAATCATCTGTCTTCATGCTAGACATGCTTGACTGCACCTTAAGAATCCCTCTCCTCTTAGAATTTTTCTTCTGTAAGTCAAACATGCCTATTAAGAATCCCTTTCTTTTTAGAATTCTTCTCTTGCAAGTCAAACTTACCTATTAAGAATCCTCTTTCTCTTGAAATTCTTTTTTTGCAAGTCTTCTTGTCCATCAAGCAATATCTGACAAATCTCAAACAAATCTCTAACAAATCTCAAACAAATCTCTTATGAGATTTGAGTCAATATTCCCAACACTTAGAGTAAGATCGAAACAGTTGTTCCAATTTGTTTTTATGATCCTTGTTATCCTTTGTGGCTTGCATTGTGGATTTCGAGGTTTATGACTGGGTGATATTAGAGAGAAAGCTTGTCTAGCTTGGTTTGGTTTTCTTTTCCAACGTAATTTGTTTATATAGACCCAAAACTCGATTTGTATTCCGTTGAAGTGTAGGGGAATAAAATCTTTTTTTGTGGTGGTTTTTAAAATTTGATTTCGATTGAAAGGAAACGATATAATTGTATGACAATTTCTTCATTTGAATTTTTTTTAAGTATCCATTTTATTAATAAAATTAATATATCAATCAATAAATTTTTATAATGAATACACATAAACAAATATTCCAAGAGGATTGGTACGAATAAGAATATTAATGTTGGCTTGAAATTAACCACAGATTGGAAAATGCTAAGCGTAGTGATAGCGGCCTCCCTTTCTTATGTCCTAGTGATGATAGCAGCCTCCACTATCTTGTATCCATTTTCTATTGTTTCTTTTGATTTTGCAGGTGAAAAGGCTAGACAATGAAGTCAAGAGTAAGGAATCTAAACTCTCACCCTGTCCAAATTTGAGCTGTTTCTACACGAAAAAAGTTTTAAAAAAATCGTCTTGTTGCTCTTGGTTGGACAGAACTTGATCATACACATTGATTTTCTAAAAACTTATAATTTGAAGGAAGTGTCTTGTCTGTAGGATAATTTGATATTATTGGTTAAAAATATTGTTATAACATATAAATTTATGGACCCATCATAGACATAAACTTTAAGAGTCGTTACTATTTTTTTTTTGTTTAGGTGCAATTAACCATTTAACTGAATCTATCTTATTTAAAGAGTATATCTAAGATAGACTTAGGCATTATAAAAATAGACTTAGGCATTTAAAAAGTATATCTAAGATAGACTTAGGCAGTATATCTAAGATAGACTTAGGCATTCTTCTGTTTTTCAATAGACTGATCCTTCCCTCTCTCTCTCTTCCCTTCCTTTCCTCTCCCCTCTCTCTAAACAGACGAAGAACTCCGGTTGAATTTCATCAGATTTTGGAAAATGTCATCGAAATCTGGGTTTTTCACCAGAAATTCATCGAAAAGTTGATCGATTTCTGGAAATAGTCGCCAAAAACTGGGTAGCTGATCGAAAAATTCAAACTTGGCCTGAAAATTCACCGAAAAATTTAAACTTGGCCGAAAATTTCAATCGAAATCTATAAATTTTTCAAAAATTTTCAGAAAAAAATTTGCCAAAATTCTAAAAAAATTTTGAAATTACTTCTGGCCCTTCTGAAGGCTTTTTTTTTTCTTTTTGCTCTTTTTCTCAGTCAGTCTCTGTGTTTCTGTTCTAGTCTTTATGATTCATGGATCTATTTATAGGGATTGATCAGAAGAGTTTCTGATCAATCCCAACTCTTCCTTGGATTGGGATTCAATCCTTGAATCCAATATAGACTCTGATTGAATCCTAAATCTACGGTAGAATTCCAAATTTCCATCCCAATCTCAGCCGAATAAAAAGAAAAAGAAAATCAAATCAAATAAAAAAATGTTAATAGATAATTAAAAAAATAATTAGATAAATAAAAATGTTAATAGATAAATAATAATAATAATAATAATAAATATATAAATAGATAAGTAATAATAAAAAATATATATTAATAAATAGTAATAATAAATAAATAATAAATAAATACAAAAATACAAAATACATAATAAAAACAAAATAAAACAAAATGAAATGGGCTAACCCATTTAGACCAGGCCCAATTGATCTGGGTTTGGACCAAATTAAGTGTCTACAGTTGCCCCTCTTTGCATATTTTCTGTGAAACAGAAATTGCGCAAAGATGTAGACACCCATTCAAAACTCCACTCGACCTTTTTTTTTTTTTGCTTTTTTTTGTTAAAATTTTGATCAAAGTTCCTCTAAGCAGAGGCTCAACGACTTTGAAAAACATAAACAAAGCTCCTCTAATCAGAGGCTCAAAGACTTTGAAAATAATAAACAAAGCTCCTTTAATGAGAGGCTCAACGACTTTGAAAATAAATAAACAAAGCTCCTCTAATCAGAGGCTTAACGACTTTTGGGAAGTAAATTGCTCGTCTAATCAGAGGCTCTATGACTTTTGGAAAGTAAATTACTCCTCTAATTAAAGGCTCTACGACTTTGAAAAATAAACAAAGCTCCTCTAATCAGAGGCTCAATAACTTTTGAAAATAAATTGCTCCTCTAAACAGAGGCATGACAACTTTGAAGAATAGATTGCTCCTCTAATCAGAGGCATCACAACTTTGGAAAATAAATTGTTCCTTGACAATCATGTTCAAAGGCGTTGAAAATCATGTTTGAAGGAATTTCAGGAGATTATGCCCAAAGGTCTTACAAATCAACCCTGATACCGAGAGACATCCTACTTTAAGGATTAGAAACTTACCTGACAAGCTTTTTTCCCAAATTTGAAAATGTTTTTACATCCGTCTTATCTATGTGGGATGTTGGAATACCCCTGCTTCTTGAATTTATGCACTATATTTTCTTGAATGTAGTATATGCTATGCAATGCATGTGAAATTCAATGCACGCTATGTAAATGTTGGCTAATTAATTCCTATTCAATTGTGGTACTCAAGTTTCTCAAGCTCTTTTCTTGGGCATCACCCTTTATTCTTCAAAGATCAAATTACACTACTCTTCTAAGATCGAGCCAGTATAGCTCTCAATCATCTCTTCCACTCACATTCTTCCTGTAAGAAATCTCTTTCCAAATTTAATATCCTTATCAGGAACTGAACATCTTAATTCTGCTTTTATCACTCTTGACTTCTTCAATGTAATGTAAAAATCTTTCATGCCATTATTCATTTATCAATCATTATTTCAAACTCAACAAGTAAGAATGCATTTGCACATTTCTTTGATTGTAGAGTATTAAGAAGAAAAGAATAAGAATGGTTGAGAAACTGTCAACAGAAAAGGCACACAAAAAGTGAAATAGAATGTTTTTTTATTAGCAAAATGTTGGCAAACTTTGTCCAAGGAAGAATTACAAGGATAAGTATAGGGAGACAAAGCCCAAAAATGAACAATAGGACAATCATGATAACACATCTCAAGGTTTTCTGAAAACCCAACCATCTGATGCATTTAACAACTCAGAGCTCCTCCAAATTTGCTAACCTCTACGCCAATAGATTTTTGAAATTTGATGCTATATTCTCCTTATCTAAGCTACCTTTTTAGGTTTTCAACTTAGATAAACCCCTATGACTCAAACTGCCCTTTTAGGGTTTTTGCCTTGAGTCCTCATTTTTCATTCACTTTTTTTTCTTTTTTTTCATTTTTCATTTTTTTCATTTTATTTTTTCTTTTCTTTTTTTTCAAGCATAGTATTTCTTCACAGCATCAAAATTTATAGGATGGGGTAAATCATTTCCATCCATTTCAGTCAGTATTAGTGTTCCACCTAAGAAAGCCTGTTTCACTACATATGACATTTTCTAATTCAGAGTCCATTTTTCTCTATTATTGTGCTGGATTGGAAGGATTCTCTTCAAGACCAACTCTCCTTCTCGAAAGCAATGGGGTCGAATCTTTTTGTCATGAGCCCTCATCATTCTTTTTTGATATAACTGACCATGGAATAATGTAGTCAATCTCTTTTTTTCTATGAAATTTAATTGTTCATAGCGTTCTCAAATCCATTCAGCTTTTTTCAACTCAACTTCTTTTAGAACCCTTAAGGATGGGATCTCCACTTCCACTAGTAGTACAGCTTCCATCCCATAAACCAAAGAAAATGAGGTTGCCTTAGTAGAGGTATGCACTGATGTTCGATATGCATGTAGTGCAAATGATAACTTCTCATGCCAATCTTTATAAGTCTTAGTCATCTTCTCAAGAATTCTTTTTATGTTCTTGTTGGCTGTCTCAACTGCCCTATTCATTTTCGGACGGTATGGTGTCAAGTTATAATGCTTGATCTTGTATTGAGCACATATTTCTTGCATCATCTTACTATTTAGATTCTTGGCATTATCTAAAATAATTCTCTCTGAAAGTCTATATCTACAGATAATCTCTCTCTTTATGAATTTACAAACCACAAATCATGTTACATTTGCATATGATGCTGCCTTCACCCATTTTATGAAGTAATCTATTATCACAAAAATAAATTTATGCCCATTAGAAGCCTTTGGGGTGATAGGACCAATGACATCCATGCCCCACATTGAGAATGGTCAGGGTGGTGCCATAATATGTAAAATAGATGGTGGGGCATGAATTTTATCAGCATATATCTGGCATTTATGGCATTTACGAGCATAGTCAATGCAATCACTCTCCATTGTCAACCAGTAGTATTCTGCTCTTATGATCTATCTCGTCATCATATGTCCATTGGCATGTGCCCCACATATTCCATCATGTATCTCTTCAATGATTTTTCTTGCTTCAGCCTTACTTACACATCTTAGTAATACTTGATCATGGCTTTTTTTGTACAGAACATTCCCATCTAGGAAAAAACTCATAGCTAATCTTTGGATGACCCTTTTATCATTTTTTATTGCTTGAACTAGGTATTGTTGATCCTTAATATATTGTAAGATATCATAATACCAGGGCTTTCCATCCTTCTCTTCTTCTACATTAGAGTAATGAGCTGGCATATCCTTAACATCTAGCCTGATGGGTTGAATGTCAATATTGTCATTAATTCAAATCATTGCAGCCAGAGTAGCTAAGGTATTGATAATCAGATTCTTTTTTCGAGGTAAATGATCAAACTAGATATCTTTAAATTGTTTTATCAACTCTAAAATATACTTATGATATGGAACGAGTTTTGAATCTCTCGTCTCTCATTCCTCTTTCAACTTATATATAACTAGAGCTAAATCCCCAAACATTTTTAATGCTTTTACTCTTCTATCTATAGCAGCTTGTAGGCCCATGACACATGCCTCATATTTAGCAATGTTATTTGTGCAATTAAAATTTAACCTTGCTATTACAGGGCAGTATTGTTCTTCTAGGGAGATCAGAATTGCTCCAATTTCATGTTCCAAGGCATTGGTAGCTCTATCAAAATACATTCTCCAACACTTTTCTCCATGCCTTCCTTTCTTCAATTGGAAAATAGTTATTAAATCTTCATTAAGGAATTCTAACCTCATTGGTTCATATTCTTCAGTAGCATGATCTGTGAGGAACTCCGCTATAGCGCCTTCTTTTATTGTCTTTTGGCTTACATATATAATATCATACTCCGAGAGTATTACTTGCCATCTAACAATTCTTCCAGATAAAGAAGGCTTCTCGAAGATGTATTTAATTGGATCCAGTTTTACTATGAGCCATATGGTATGATAGAGCATATACTGTCTGAGTCTTTTGGCAGTCCACGTTAATGCACAATACATTTTCTCCAATGAGGAATACTTGGATTCATATTCTGTGAACTTTTTACTCAGATAGTAAATAGCTCTCTCTTTTTGGTTAGACTCATCTTATTGCTCCAACACACATCTCATTGAATTTTCACACACTGTCAAGTATAGAATTAAAGGTTTCCCTGGAATAGATGGCACCAACACTGGAGGGTTTGACAAGTATTGCTTAATTTTATCAAAAACCACTTGACATTCCTCATTCCATTTTCCAAGATTATTCTTGCAAAGAAGCTTAAATATGGGATCATATTTATAAGTAAGCTGAGAGATAAATCGAGAAATATAATTCAATCTTCTCAAAAAACCTTGAACCCCCTTTGGTGTACTCGGAGGTGACAAATTTTAAATGGCCCGTATCTTGTCTGGATCGACTTCAATTCCTCTTTCACTGACCACAAAGCCTAGTAACTTTCCTGACTTTACCTCAAATGTGCACTTGGCTAGGTTTAACTTAAGCTGAAACCTTCTCAATCTCTCAAATAACTTTCTAAGGCTGGTGATATGATCTTCATTCTCACAAGATTTTACAATCATATCGTCTACATACACCTCAATCTCTTTATGCATCATGTCATGGAAGAGTGTTACCATGACCCTTTGATATGTTACCCCAGCATTTTTAACCCAAAAGGTATGACTTTGTAACAAAAGGTTCCCCACATGATCACGAAAGTAATTTTTTCCATATCATCTGCAGCCATTTTTATCTGATTATACCCTGAGAACCCATCCATAAAGGAAAAAATTGAATGCCTAGCCGTGTTATCTACCAGTGTGTCGATATGCGGTAAAAGAAAGTTATCCTTTGGACTAGCCTTATTTAAATCACGATAGTCTGCACACATTCATACCTTTCCATCTTTCTTAAGAACCGATACTATATTGGCTACCCACTCTAGATACTTAGCCATTTGTAGAAAACCTGCATCAAACTATTTTTTCACCTCTTCTTTGATCTTTAGTAGCATTTAAGGCTTCATTCACCTCAGTTTCTGTTGAACTGGCTTACATTATGATTTTAGGGGCAATCTGTGCTCTACTATCTCCGTGCTCAGTCTTGACATATTTTGGTAAGACCAAGCAAATACATCCATGAATTTCCTAAGTAGATCTGCCAAATGTTGTTTATCTTCTGATGAAAGTGAAGTGCCAATTTTGACATCTTTCTTATTCTCTTCATCTCTCAGATTCACCAAGTTAATTATTCCTGATGAGGCTCAATTGACTTATTTTCTTGTTCAATCAATCTTATTAGGTCTGAAAGCATAACATATTCCTCATAATTCTCTTCATTGTCAAGTTCATCAGTGTTAATTGAATTCTCAAAACTAACCTCTTAATTGTTATCATAATTATCTTCATGTTTATTTAAGGACCTAAAATTGTATGAAATGAGATATGTTGACCAGATGTGTTTGAAAAAATGGCAATAATAAAGACACAAGAAGAAATGAATGAAAATACATCCTTCTAAATTTTTATTAAAATAATAAAAGATAAATGACGCAAAGAAGAAAGATCATCCCAATGTCTTGGGCAATAGCTATTGGGATGTTACAATTACATTGTATTAGTTTCAAAAGTCACAGACACTTTAATGGCACTGCAATTATTTAGCTCATAATTTGGTGGACCCACCTCTTTTGATTAAGCCCTACTTCATCTTTAATAGCATTAATGGTTAACTGGGTAAAAGCCCTTTCCATGCTTTTTTTTGTATTTGAATACATGAATCTTCCAGGTCTAAAAGTCTCATACAGGTGTGGGATAACTATTAGTCTTACTGTTTTTTCTACTGGCCTTCTCTTGATCTCTCATTTTGCTATCTCATAGCCTAGGCCTAACCTTTCACTATTGTCTATCACTGCCGGGGGTTCTTTTATTCCTTGCAAGTTCTTGCCCAGCCTTAATCCTGGATACCAGCCCTTATTGATGACTTGGCTTATCACTATCCTTGAAAAAGATTAATTTTTAAGTCCTTCACCTATACAATTAACTAATTCAAAAGATCGATGAGAGCATTCTACTACTTTTTCGATAGCCTTTACATACGGAGCATTCAAGGTTGGATCACTAGCATGTCTTCCTCCCCAACTACCACTACTAATTGACCTTTTACATTAAACTTGATCTTTTAGTGTAAGGTAGAGGGCACAGCACCTGCCATGTGAATCCATGGCTTTTTTAGTAGACAACTGTAGGAAGGAGAGATATCCATCACTTAAAACTTCACATTAAAAGTGTACGACCCTATTTGTAAGGACATCTCGATATCTCTCAAGACTTCTCTTTTGGTTCTATCAAAAGCTTTCACGATCATCTGACTGTCTTTCATATGAGAGTAGTCAATGGGTAACCTTGCCAAAGTTAACATAGGCATGACGTTGATAGCGGAGCCATTATCAATAAGGACTTTAGCTATGATATGGCTCTTGCACTTGACCGTGATATACAAAGCCTTGACATTTCTTCTTCCCTCCGAGGAAATTTCATCATCATTGAATGAAATGTAATTCAGCATGACTAGATTTCTAACTAGGTGGTTCACATATTCAACAGATACATTATGTGCCACATATGCCTGGTTCAATACTTTCAGCAGGGTGTTTTGATGTGGCTTCGAATTTAATAACAGTGATAGTAATGAAATTCATGCTAGCATTTTATTCAACTATTCAACAACTGAATACTCACTATGTTTTACCAGCTTCAAGAATTCACAAGCTTTTTTTTCTAACACCGACTTCGGGCGATCTTCCTCAGGTTCTACTTCAAGGTTATTTCATCCTTCTCCTTCATTAGCCTTCTCTCTTCTAGCTTTCTCCAATATTTTTAGAGTGTAACATCTTTCACTTCGGGTAATACCTCTTACACTAGTTATATTGGAAGTGTCAGCTTTAGAGACATCCCTTTTTTACCCCTGAACTACTGTATTGCAGCCATATTTCTAGGGTACAGCTTTATCATCCTTGTATGGGAAAGGAGTCGAAACTTTAAAAGTTATCAGCTTGGGAATGAGTTTATCTATGATTGACTTTGGCTTGTTCCCATAATGAATGGTCACCGACTTTGGAAACAGTTTTACAGGCTTATCAGTCATAGACACTTTAACACTTTCTAAGTCTTCTCTTTTTTCGTAAACCTTTATCTAGTATAAATTTAAGAGCTTTTGCACTTTTTAGTGAAACTGCTCACAAGTTTCGATAGAGTGACCCATTGTCCCGCTATGATATTTACAACAAGTGCCGACTATATATATTCCATGATGGCTGTATGGACTCATTGGTTGTATCATGTCAGCTTTTCATAAAATATCAAACAGCTGACTAAGAGGCGTTTTAATATCTGCCATTTCTTTCTTTAAATGGTGCTCTTGTTCTTCACTTAAAGCATTCATATTATGATTAGGGAAGGGATTGCCACTAAAATTTGGTGTAGTCACCCCTCCTGTATCAAAGTTAATTATTCCATCCTTGATCAATCATTGCACTTTGTGTTTCATGACGGTGTGATTTTCGATAGAGTGACCGACAATCCTATAGTGATAGTCACAATGGGCTGTGGGATCATACCACTTAGGGTAAGGTAGCTTGAAGGGCTCTAATTTACTAGGAGCAATCAGATGACTATTGTAAAACTCATGATATAATTCTGTATAGGTCATTGGGATTAGGTCAAATACAAGTTTTTTGTGAGTAGTTTGTTACTCCCGTGAACCACCCATTAGGTTAGCTAGATGAGTTTAGGGTTTTAGGTAGGCTGAATATTAGGACTATATATGGTATTCTAAGGCCTAAGAGGAGGTTGATATGTTTGGGCATAAGGTGACTATGCAAATGGTTGGTATGGGTAAGGGGAAGTGTTATTTACAGTAGGGTAATATGGAAGGTATCCTTGTGGTGAGTAGGGTTGATAACCTCCAAATTATCGTCTATTAAAGCTCATAGCTTGAGCTTCAGTCTCTTTCTTCTTTAGGACTCTTTTGCTAGATGCTTCACTTCCTTTCAACTTGCCATTCTTGATGGCATTCTCGATAATTTCTCATGAAATTACCATATTAGCAAAATTTTTGGTTGCATTCCCTATCATCTTTTCATAATAGAAAGGTTTCAAAGTGCTAACAAACAGCATTGTAATCTCTTTCTCAGTCAGAGGAGGTTGTACTTGAGAAGCTACATCCCTTCATTTCTAAGCGTATTCTTTAAAAGACTCATTTGCCTTTTTCTCCAGGTTCTGTAAAGACAAACGATCAGAAGCCAAATCGATAATATGTCGATATTGATTGATGAAGTCATGAGCTATATCACTTTAAAAATGAATACGGGTTCTATCAGCTGGACATACCACCTGGCAGCAGAGCCTGTAAGGCTATCTTGAAAAACATGCATTAGTAGTTTTTCATTATGTGCATGGGCTGCCATCTTTCGACAATACATGGTGATATGAGTTTTTGGGCACTTCGTATCATCATATTTCTCAAATTCTGGTACTTTGAACTTTGGTGGAATGACTACATTCGAGACTAAGCATAGCCCAGCAGCATCAACAGAACCATAAAATTCAATTCCTTCTACGGCTTGTAATCTTTATTCAAACATACTAATCTTTAGATCTTCCTGAGACTCTGCCACTTTTGCTTTCTCTTTATTTTTCAAGTCATCTAGATTAGGAATCGGTTCTATTGCCTTTTCAATAAAGATAGAATTTACATAGCTATGGTAATGCCTTGGATTGGAGGCTGATAGCATTCCAGGATATGTAAGATATGCGAAGTATTGTGGTGAAACCTCTTGTGTAGACTAGGCTTGAGGTGGACCAAAACCTGAAGGATATAAAAGGTCAGCCACTTTTTGTAATGGGGGAACTTGTTGGTTTGTATTTTCTTCTATTCCTTTTCCCTTATTCAGCTTATTGAGAGCATCTAAAATCTTGCTCAACTCATTTTCAATCTTTTCCTGTGCTTTCTCTAGCTTTTCAAATCTGTGAGAGTTTTTCTGCTCCATTTGTCTGACTCTGGCTTTTGTGTTGTATCGATGGATAGGGTTCTCGCTAGATGGAGTTATCCTTGAACCTTGAGTACCATATCTTAGAATTAGTAAATTTGCATGACTATCTCATGGTTACTTTGTTAAGTGTAATGAGTGAGAATGCAATGAATGAGAATGCATGTATGCAAAGAACATTTGCCTTAAAGATGGTATTTAACTAAAAGATTTCATTTATTCCAAAAAACTTTTATTTACATTGAGTTTATCAGCCTAAAATTATAACCATAAAATTGTTTGATCTGTTTATATTGGGCCTTGGCTTTTTCGATAAAGTTTAATAGACGCTACCCATGCTCTCTTACTGGGGTCACCACTTGTTTTAATACCTCTGCCTCTTCTACCATCTCTCTTGCCTTGCATACCCCTTTACAAATTTGGGTCGTTAGGTACTCAATATATTTCTATCTTCTTAAGTTCTCTCTTTTACCATACCAGACTTGATATGATAACTGTCTATCCTCCCTAACTAATGCAGCAATATGGTCTTTTTGTTCATTCAACTTTTATCTCAGCCTGCTTAGATAACTATTCAGCATGTTATTCTCTATCTAGACTTAGGTACTTTCTTCTTCCAATTCAGCATATTTTTGTTTCAATCTTGCATTCTCTTCAATTAGCTCAATAATCATTATCTCTTTGGCCCTTTCTCTCACGCATAATCTCTTATATTTTGATATAGCTCTGCTAGGTCTTTAATAGTCGTATCATGTTCTCTAACAATCTTACAAACTTTGGCTTCATGTCTTTCAGCTCTATCTTTCCACTAGTCTTTTTCTTCTTGAAGCTTCTGGATTTCTTACTTTAACTTACCCTTTTCATACTCAAATTTTTTTGTCGCAAGCTCTAATTCTGATGGTGTCTCTTCAAGCTTTCCTCTTGTTGGCGGTTGAAAGCTTTCATAAGTGAATACCATTTCTTGTTTTCATTTTGCTCTCCAAACCAAATACCCTGGAGTGACTTTATCAGTAAACGATCCAAGACTCACTCTTCGGGGATTTTTCCATGCTTTAATCATCTCATTCATCTTTTGAAATACTTTTGGCTCACTGTAAGAGAAATCTAATTAATGAAGCCCATACGTCATAGGAATAAACTGTTCTGCCCCAAACTACCTTTTCACTGGGAGTGATGCATAATTTGTCGCTCCCTATAAACCCAGAAGTGGGGCCACTATATTTATCCCCACATTGATACAACATAGGCTCACGATTCATCTATGGGGCCAACCATCTTACTGTGGCACTGGTCAATTTTTATAGGAAAGTTATCCATTCTTTTTTAGATTTTCATTCTGACCACCCACTTTCACAGAATTCTTTGATCAAAGCTCGATTACGAACATAAAGCTTTGAGAAAGCACCTTTTCTCCATTCAAAATGGCTTTTCATCCATAAGTATAACAACTGTATGCAACCTATAAAGCGCCCTCCATTCCGACGGTAGTAATTCAAAGATCTGATAGTCTCTACTAATATTATGGTTGAAGGATTATAGCCATTGATCACACTCTCGAAGAAGTCAACCACCTTTATCTCAATATAACCCAAAACCTTTGAGAAGATCACCTTTCCATATATAGCTAAGGCAAATACATCTAACCCCCGTTCTTCGTTGGCATGTTGCAATAGAAACTCATGAAAGAACTTCCACGGTAGGCAAACCTGTTCTTGTTTCTTCTTTATATGAGAATCCACAACTTCTTTGTCTATCCTCATGAGTTAAGCTAAACCATTACAAAATCCTGACTTGTGTTTTTTGACATATATCTTATCGGGAGCCTTGAGGTGCAAACCCAACAAAGTTGAATATTCTTTGATGGTTGTGTCATATCAACTTCATTGAAGATGAAATACTTGTATGCAGGATCCCAAAATTATGCTACAGCTCTGATTAGTTGATCGTCGATAACTACTGCTAGAAGGTGTGCTATATGCCCATGTCTCTGGCAAAACTGCTCTTGTCTTGACGAACTCATTTTCTTCCATAAATCAACCAAGTCCTCTAGATTATTTTGTTTGAGAAGGATAGATGTTTCTTGAGACAAGGTAGAATCATATCCGATTGATAAACAATCCCCCATCTTCAGTTGAATCTTTTTTTACTGGACCATTACTTCGTTGGGTGACTCACAAGGTGCTAATACAGATGAAGAACAAACTAGTTGTTTTATGGAGTCCATGAAAAATTTTTGTAAAAGACCGTCTTTCAAGCAAATGTTCTTTATGCAACTTTATGATATAAGCATGAACCGATGCAAAAGAATGAGAGAAAAGGTTAGTATGCTCAGAAAAAAAAAGAATAAATAAATAACTAAGTAAATTAAAATATCACACAGAATAAGAGGAATGAATCCTATGCTTTTGGTTAATTCTAAAAAGGAAGAATAATGGCTCTATCTATAGGTTAGGCACTCTTAAGGTTCACTATATGTGGTTTGATGTTAAAGTCTAAAGGTTCCTAAATTACTCCTTACATCATTGTCCATCACAGACTAGTAAGGCACCCTAATCCTCACCCATTACAAGCTACAAGCGAAAAAGGTTCAATTTGAGTGGGAGTATTTCGTTAGTCACTGTAGAGGCATTAGACCTCACGAAAGTAATAGGTACTTTACTCCCTTATAGAGGCACGGAGCTCGGGTATAGAGCTCATGTTATGCATATGCATATGAATGACATAATTAATAAAGTAAATAAACATGAATGAATAAAAGAATCTATACAAAAGGTTCAATTTTATTGGGCTTTTGGATAACATAAATTTATTTGCTGGCCTAACTCTCAGACATCCCCAGTGGAGTCTCCAAGCTGTCATAACATCTAAATTCAGGGATCTATCACTAGACATTGACTTAAGGAGTTGCCACCAATCTTTTTTATCTAGGTGTGATTAGCCACCTAAGGAATCTATCTTTTCAGGGAACACCTAAGTTTAAGGGTCCCTAAAAGAATAGGTTCAAGTCTACTAACCAGAATAGGGTTCGAGAGTTCGGTTACGTGTGAGGAAGGTTATAGCACCCTCACAACGCCCATCGAAAGATGGTACCAGCTTAATTTTGTGTTATCCAATAAGCCTTAAAAATTTACCAAGTAATTAATTATTGAAAATTATTCTCAATTGACTCTAATACTTTTAGCAAAAATTTGAAAAAATTTTCTCACCTCAAGAGTATGCAAGAAAACTACTATTTCACTTGTAGAGGCTCCATCGTCGGATTATTTAACATTAAAGAAAATTCAAGAAAATAAAAAGGAAAAAAATGATTGCTTTAGATATAAACTCTTTTCTCTTCAAGAATTCAGTGCTTTTATACAAGAAAAATTTATATTTTCAACTTTTCCTCAAAAATTCATTTTTGAAAACTTATTTTTAAGTAAAATTGATACTTTCAACTTTTTCCCAAAAATATTCTTTCTCAAAAATATATTTTAGAAAGATTATTTTCAAGAAAAAATGATACTTTCAACTTTTCCCCAAAAATATTTTTTAGAAATACTTATTTTCAAGGAAAATTGATACTTTCAACTTTTTTCAAAAATATTTTTTAAAAAGCTTATTTTCAAGGAAAATTAATACTTTCAACTTTTCCTCAAAAATTTTTTTAGAAAAACTTATTTTCAAGGAAAATTGATTTCAACTTTTTCCCAAAAATATTTTTAGAAAGCTTATTTTCAAGGAAAATTGATACTTTCAACTTTTCCTCAAAAATATATTTTTTTGAATTTTATTTAAAGAAAATAATAAAAATAAAAATAAAAATAAAAATAAAAATAAAATAAAATGAGATAAAATAAGAAATACTAAATAATTCTAATCTAATCAATAAATAATAATAAATAAATAAATAAATAAAAACCTAAAAACGGCTCGGCTTAGCAGCTCGGCTCGGCTCAGCTCCGTACTCGGGTCACACGTGGGTCGTAAGCGAGTTGGCACTCAGGTCGGGTTGCCCAATTTCAAAACGCGCAGATCCTCTAAGAACAGTTACGCCAAAATGATGTCGTTTTCAACAAGTATAAAAGGCTAATTCCTTTATTTTTCAGTAGATCGATCCTTCCCTCTCTCTCTTTCCTTCCTTTCCTTTCCCCTCTCTTTAAACAGATGAAGAACTCCAGTTGAATCTCGTCGAATTTTGGAAAATGTCATCGAAATCTGGGTTTTTTTGTTGAAAGTTCATCAAAAAGTTGGTCGATTTTTGAAAATAGTCGTCGAAAACTGGGTAGCTGACCGAAAAATTCACCGAAAAATTCATCGAAAAATTCAAACTTGGTCGAAAAATTCAATCGAAATCTGAAAATTTTCCAAAAATTTCCAGAAAAAAAATTCACCAAAATTCTAAAAAACATTTGAAGTTGCTTCTGGCCCTTTTGAATGTTTTTTTTTTTCTTCTCGCTCTTTTTTTCAGTCAGTCTCTGCGTTTCTGTTCTAGTCTTTGTGATTCGTAGATCTATTTATATGGATTGATCAGAAGAGTTTTTGATCAATCCCAACTTTTCCTTGAATTGGGATTCAATCCTTGAATCCAATATGGACTCTGATTGAATCCCAAATCCACGGTAGAATTTCAAATTTCCATCCCAATCCCAGTCGAATAAGAAGAAAAAGAAAATCAAATCAAATAAAAAAATGTTAATAGATAATTAAAAGAAAATAATTAGATAAATAAAAATGTTAATAGATATATAAATAGATAAGTAATAATAAAAAATATATATTAATAAATAGTAATAATAAATAAATACAAAAAATACAAAATACAGAATAAAAAATAAAATAAAACAAATTGAAATGGGCTGACCCATTTGGACCAGGCCCAATTGATTCGAGCTTGGACCAAATTGGGTGTCTATAAAATTCTTTATTAGTTTGGTTAAATTCATAATTGAAATTTTCTAAACCAATGAAATAAAAAATTCATAATTTAAAACTCACAATCTTTAAATTTTATTTGAAATGTACATAAAAAAGTAAAATAAATGAATAAATATATAAATAAACAAAATGTAAAAATTACCCTAATGGATGGAGACATGCCTAGGTTGAAGTATCTCTTGATCTATGGTAACAGATAATCACCAAAGAGCTCTACCACCAATTTGAACCTAAGAGCTAGGGTATAGATTGCTACTCATCCATTTCTTGGTGGGTTTTCCTTTTTTTCTCCCCCTTTTTTTTTGTATTTTCTTGATTGGTGTTTATATTACGCCTTTTGCTAAGAGTTTTAACGATTTGCATTGAATGAAAAGGATTGCAAATCAGATTATACTCTGAACTGATTTTTTCTTGATTCTCTTTAAAATTTATTTAATTAATTTCTAGAATTGTCTCAATTTTCCTTGATTTTTAGAGTCCCTTAAAACTTCCCAAACTAAATTTGACTTTGATTCCTTGATTTGCTTTCTTTTCAACCTTCCTTTAATATTTGAAGAGATCGTGTTTTAGTTTTAATTGTCGAGATCATCCTTGATTAGTGCTCAAATTACTCCATAAATTTTATTGACATGATTTATGATGAAAATTTAAAATAAAATAAATAAAAAGAGTAAAACATATAAATAAATAAGATATAAAAAGATATAAAAAGAAATGAAGGAAATTGGACAATTGGGCTTAGTTTGAGCCCCGAACTAAATAGGGTGTCTATAGTTAGCCCTCTTTGCATAGTTTTTGTAAAATAGAAATTATGCAAAGATATAGATATCTATTACGTTCAAGCCCAAATTATTCAATTATTTTCTTTTTTTTAAAGGCTCTTAAAAATGAAGGCACACAACTTTTTAAAAAATTAAGGACGACACCCAAAGGTTTTGATAATCATGCCCAAAGGTCTTATAGATCATGTCCAAAGAGCTTGAAAATTAAGCCCGAACGTCTTACAAAATCATTCATTAAAAAATGCTCATTTAAATAAAGGCTACACAACTATTAAAAAAGTACCTAAAAGTTTTAAAAGATCATACCCAAAGGTCTTAGAGATTATGCTCGGAGTTCTTACAAATCTTGACTCTAAAATAAATTCAACTCGAAAGACTTACAAATCTTCCCTAAAGGACTTAGAGATTATGCTCGGAAGTCTTACAAATCTCGATCTTAAAATAAATTCAACTCGCAAGACTTACGAATCTTGCCCAAATGACTCAGAGATTACACTTAGAAGTGTTACAAATCTTGACTTTAAAATAAATTCAGCTCAAAAAACTTATGAATCTTGTCCAATGACATATAAATTATAATCAGAGGTCTTATAAATCTCGACTCTAAAATAAATTCAAGTCAGAAGACTTACGAATCTTACTTGAAGGACTTGGAGATTATGTGTAGAGGTTTTACAAATCTTGGAGATTATGCCTAGAGGTCTTACAAATCTTAACTCTAAAATAGATTCAGCTATGGAGATTTATGAATATTGCCTAAAAAACTTCGAGATTACACCCGAAGGTTTGATAAATCTCAACTCTAAAATAAATTCAGCTTGAAAGACTTATGAATCTTACCTAGAGGTCTTACAAATTAAACTTCAAAAAAGCTTATTTAAAATGAATGTTCAACCACTTTAAAGAGAAAAAAGATATTTGGAGGTTTTAAAAATCATGCTCGGAGGTCTTATAGATATTGCTTGAAGGACTTTTAAAATAGTTTAATAGTTTTGAAGGTGTTGCCAAAGGGTTCATAAAAAAAATTATCCGAAGGTTTTTTAAGACTAATACTTAAAAATTTTAACAAATTTACCCTGAGGTAAAATCTTGTTTGATCAAAGTTTCAATTTTTATCAAAAATTTAAGTCAACATCTCTTTCCCCTAAAAAATATGAATGCACATATAAAATAGATGTGATGTATACTATGTAAAAAATGCATGAAGTGCAATGAATTAAATGCATGAATTTTATACCAAATGTCCTTAATTGTGGTAATAGGTTTATCAAAACTTTTTCTTCCTTCCATCTTTCCATAACATATCCTCTGAATTACTTGACAAGTTCTTTCATTCCCTAAAGTAGACATTCTCAACATTTTCATTCTTGAAAACTATTCTTCTCTTCTAGTGAGTTGTTTTAATTTCGATCCCTTGCATTTGGTATTTTTTTGTCCCAAAAAGGTCTTTTATAGCATTCACTTGTCTCCCACCCTAAGCATTAAGATCCACTATATTTTGAACATTTTTCAAAACTTCCCATGAATAGCAATAGAAATTGCCCCAGATATCTCTCTTCTACATGTGATCAAATCTTTTAAAAATTGATGATTACTACTTAGGATAAGGATGATGAATCATAATTTTGGTCTTCCAAAAGGATGTAATGGTTTGGCACCCCTTTCAGTTCTTGATATATGGTATTTTAATAAATATCAAGAACAACTATGTTAGGTTCAAATTTTCAAGTTTGAAAAAAGAACAAGGCCTAAATTCTAGAAGGAATCTTCATACTGAGATCAATCTTTTTGGGCCTTTAAAGAAAAGTCTTCTTGGTGCTACATGAAAAGTCATGAGTTGCTTTCAGAGTTTCAATCTTGCTTTAGGCTGCCCTTTCAAGTTTTCACCCTGAAACTTCATTATTTTCTCTTTTTTTTTTATGATATTCCATCATGCATTTGAGCATTCAAAATTTATCAAAAAGTGATGGTGATTTCCTAAAGAAAAACTCATTAATTTAGATATCCATACTTGATCAAAATAGACTTTTTAAAGGACGTAATGTGGGCTGAGGTTTAAGGTTTTAAAAAAAGCATAAATAGGCCCAAAGAATGTATTTATAGGTGATCAAACCAAATATCATTTATTTTTTAGAAACATATTTCCTTTTTTCAAAGATGCATTTTCTCTTTTCTCTCTTTTTTTCTTCTTTTCTTTTCTTCTCTTTTTTTTTTTTCTTTTGCATGAGCTTAAAATTTTTTAAACTCATCTTATTTCAAGCTTGCTTCTTAACATAAGGCATTATTTGCTAACCCTCAGCACAAGATTAGATGCCATCTTGATGAGATCCTTTTTCTCTTAAACTTGTCCCCAAAATTTAAAGGTTGATCCCTAGTTAAGGTTCATTCGAAAGAATAATCAAAGGTTTAAAAAAGGTAGCAAATGGATTTTTTTTCTTTTATGAAGGGAATTTAAAAGATAACCATTTTTCATTTCAAGTATGGATACCTATTGAAAAGCAGTCCTTAAGAGACAACTTGTTTCTGATTGATTTTAGGTTCATTTGAATGCCCCACAAGCATGATTTCATAATCAACTCTCTTTTCTTTTTTTTTTTTTTTTGTAATTCATGCATTTTATTAATTTATTCCAAGAAAAAGTAAATCTCCAAATAGTTTGGTAGGACTTACTTTGAAGCAATCCTCTAATAGTTTAAAGGATAAAATTTCTTTATTTATTTGAAAAGACCTTTTTTTTTATTGAAAAGATTTTTTAATTATTTTTTATTATTTTGAAAATTTTATTTTCCAAAATTTTTTTGTTTGAAAAGATTTTTTTAAGAATTACTTTTTTTTCTTTTTTTACTTTTAGAAATAAAAATGGAAAAAATAACATTTTTTTTAAAAAATAAAAAATGGGTTAAAAATAAAATAAAATAAAATAAAATTAGAAAATAAAAAAAAATAGAAAAGAAAAAACCTGCGATCAGGTCGGGTCAGTACCAAGGTCAAAACGCGGGTCAATGAGTCACGTGCGGATCCTTGGCTATATAAAATGGTGTCGTGTTAGAAGAGTATAAAAGCCACACCACTCAGCTTTTCTTCAGAACTATTTGATTAAGCTTTTCTTTCTAAAATGTTTATTCTTTTGTCTTCTCTCTAATTGATTTCCAAAAATTGACGAATAAATCTCAAAAGCTGATAGGGAATTTCCAAGAACCCAACAAATTATCTAGAAAGCTAAACTCAAAAGTTCCTGGAATGCAAAACCCTACAGAAATTCAAACCCAAAAACACCAAGTCCCAATCCTAGAAAATCTAAACAAATCAAATCCAAGACCTAAAATCTCTTGGTTGCTAAAAAAATTTCTCTTTTTTTTTCTCTAAAATTTCTGCATAATCTTTTTTTTTTTCTCCTTTCCCTTGCTTTGATCACAGGTTTATATAAAGGTTCATGCTCAATCAATTCTCCTTAAATCCATGATTTTGTTTGATTTCCGTTTTAATGAGAATTGATTTTGAAATCAAATCCCAAAATTCTCTCCCTATCATTTTAATGTAAATTGATTATGAAATTAAATCCCAACAATCTCTCCACATCAAATGCCAATTGATTCTGGAATTAAATTCCAAAAATCTCTCAAGTATGGTTAAACTCCGAAAAAATATTCCCAGATAAAATGGGGTGTCTACAAATGATCAAAGTTCAAATTTTGACAATTTTAAATATGAATTCTTTATATCATCTTACATTATACATGCACATGTAATAATACATACAAAGCAAGTAATAAAAAGCTAAAAACTATCTTATAAAATGTGGAAATTATAGTGGGGAATTGGGGGTTAGATAATAGGAAGCCTTAAAAAAAAATGAATTATTACCAAATTACAGTAGCATCATCTCAATATAATTATTTTGTAAGAAACCTTTATGAGGTAAGAGAGGGTCTAAATTTATAATTGAAAAATCAATTAGCTAATAGTAGGATAGAAAAATAATTTAAAAGATTACAATTAGTAATTTCATAATCAAATAAATGATTTTTTAAAAAATTAATGTAAAACTATGTTTTTTAAACAACGCAATGCATAAATGACATCACAAATTAATCCTTCATATATGTCTTGCAAACATTTTAATAAAATTACAAAAAAAAAATTTAAGCATTTCCAAAAATAAAATCCAGATATATATCATATTGCTAAACATGCTATTTCAACTTTTGATAATTGAAGTTACCATCATAAATGAAATCCCACTTGAAATCCTGCCACTAATTAACTCACTTTGATATTTTAATTCTTATCAGTGTGTAACTATTTTTTACCTGCTGAGACCAGCATTGGTATATACTTCAATCTTTTTGTCAAACATCTTCAAGTTTATCAAAACCATTTTCTTCTATGCTTACATATGCGAGTGCAAACACATTTGCGTTTGTGTACAAATAAAAGGAATTAAGCATTTAAAGTAGATTCATATATACACCATCTGCTTCCTCCCAAATATGTTTGCTTTCAAGTTTCCTCAAACCGTTTGTCATATTTTTAGGTATTAAAAATATTAACATATAATTTATAATAGTGCGATCAACGTGGTCATGGTATTTGATACACATAATATAACTTGTAAGCATACAAAATTACACGCAGATTCGCATAAAACAGGGGGTTTTATTTTATTTTAATTTTATCATGTTTTTCAGATAACATGAAAGAAAAAGACCCAAAGATATAAATTTATTTTTCATCAGTCATAAGCACCCCCCCATACTTAGGCTGAAAGTTGATCCATCAGCACTTAAACGGAACAGCTGAAACCTTTATTGTAAGCATATTCAATAAGGGAATCCAACTCATCATTGGTGCAGTCGATCAAATTGTCCTTATTTTTATCAGCAACGTCCATGGCCTCTTCAACTTGCTTGTTTGGCGTGAGTGCACCTAGATGTTCAAAAGCATCCTTGAGCTGGTCCCTGGTGATGCTGCCCTGCTTGGAGTAAGATCGAAACACTTGTTCCAATTTATTTTTCTGATCCTTGTTATCCTTTGTGGCTTGCATTGTGGATTTTGAGGTGTGTGACCGGGTGATATTAGAGAGAAGGCTTGCCTAGCTTGGTTTGGTTTTCTTTTCCAATGCAATTTGTTTATATAGACCCAAAACTCTGAATACGATTCTGTTGAAGTGTTGGGGAATAAAACATTTTTTGGTGGTGGGTTTTAAAAATTGATTTCCATCTTTTTTATCAATAAAATTAATAAATCAATCAATAAATTTTATAATGAATACTTAAAAAAATATTCCAAGAGGATTGGTACGAATAAAAATATTAACGTTAATTTCTTCTTTTCTTCTGGCTTCAAATTAACCACAGATTGGAAAAAGCTAAATAGCAGCCTCCACTATCTTGTGTCCATTTTCTATTGTTTCATTTGTTTTAGCCCTCAATTTGCAGTTTTTAGGTTTTTCTTTTTTGGTTCCCTGATTAAATGATGCATTTTGGTCCATTTGGTTTTAATGAATTTTCAGAATTTGGTAGATCTCGTGAAAGGAGTTCTAGGAAGTACTTTGATGAGCATGCTTGTAAATTGTGATAATTATTCTGTATGAATGTTAAGTTATAAATTATATTTTAAATTAGATAATTTTGTAAAAAAATTATATTGATGGAAGCGTGTACATGGTATTCAGATTTTATCTTTTCATTTCTTCATTTTTTTATAAAGCTTTATTTTTAAAAAGTTCCTATTAAAAATTTTTACAAGAATAAATCATCATTAGTAATATTGCATGACAATTCAATTTTTTTTTCCTTTTTATTTGTTTTGATTTTGATTTTTTCTTTTTTACTTTTTTTCTACTTTATTTTTTATTAGATCAATTGTTTCAGTGAAAAAAACTTATCGGATGTGCCCACATGGCATCCTATTTTATTTTTTGCCTTTCATCTTTTTTTAATTAGATAAATAATACAATAAAAAAATCAATATATAAATTTTATAAGATAAAAATCAATTGAAGTATAGACAACAAAATATCTTGTATCCGATATGTTTCGATTCCTATGGATCAATCGTTGCGCTTTTTCTTTTTTTAATTTAGGATTGGAAACCTTAAAAAATATGAATTATTACCAAATTACAATAGCATCATCTACTAAAATAATTTTGTAAGAAACCTTTATGAAGTAAGAAACGGAAAACTTATAATTGAAAAATGAATTAATTAATAGTAGGATAGAAAAATAATTTAAAAGATTACAATTAGTAATTTCATAATCAAATAAATGAATTTTTTTAAAATTAATGTAAAACTATGTTTTCTAAACCAAAGCAATGCACAAATGACACCACAAATTGATCCTTCATATATGCCTTACAAACATTTTAATAAAATTACAAAAAAAAAAATTTAACTATTTCCAAAAATAAAAATCTTGATATATATAATTTTGCTAAATAAGGTATTTAAACTTTTGATAAATGAAATTACCTTCATAAATGAAATCTTACTTGAAATCCTGCAACTAATTAACTCATTTTAATAGTTTAATTTTCATTAAAGTGTAATTTTCTTTTGCTTGCTAAGACCAACATCAGTATGTACTTTAACTTTTTTGTCAAATAGCTACAGTTTTATCAAAATCATTTTCGTCTATACTTATATATATGCACGTACAAAAACAAATCCATAAATGTGTGTAAAATTAAAAAGAATTAAGCATTTAATACGATTCATATATATATATATATATATATATATATACACACACACATCCACACACTATCTGTATTTCTCATAAATAGGTTAACTTTCAAGTTTTCTCGAAACCTTTTATCATGTTTTTAAGTAATAAAAATATTAGGGTATGGTTCATAATAGTACGATTAACATGTTCATGGTATTTGATACACACAATATAACTTGCAAGCATGTAAAATTACACAGATTTGAATAAAAACAGGGGATTTTATTTTATTTTAATTTTATCATGTTTTTGGGATAACATGAAGGAAAAAGACCCAAAGCTATATATTTATTTTTCATCAGTCAAAAGCATCCCCCATACTTAGGCTGAAAGTTGATCCATCAGCACTCAAACGGAACTGCTGAAGCCTTTATTGTAAGCATATTCAATAAGGGAATCCAACTCATCATTGGTGCAGTCGATCAAATTGTCCTTATTTTTATCAGCAACGTCCATGGCCTCTTCGACTTGCTTGTTTGGCGTGAGTGCACCTAGATGTTGAAAAGCATCCTTGAGCTGGTCCCTGGTGAGGCTGCCCTGCTTAGAGTAAGATCGAAACACTTGTTCCAATTTGTTTTTCTGATCCTTGTTATCCTTTGTGGCTTGCATTGTGGATTTTGAGGTTATGACAGGGTGATATTAGAGAGAAGGCTTGCCTAGCTTGGTTTGGTTTTCTTTTTCCAACGCAATTCGTTTATATAGACCCAAAACTTTGAACACGATTCTGTTGAAGTGTAGGGGTATAAAACATTATTTGGTGGTGGGTTTTAAAAATTGATTTCCGTCCTCTTTATCAATAAAAGTATTAAATCAATCAATAAATTTTTGTAATGAACACTTCAAAAAAAATTCCATGAGGATTGGTACGAATAAAAATATTAATGTTAATTTCTTCTTTTCTTCTGGCTTCAAATTAACCACAGATTGAAAAATGCTAAATAGCAGCCTCCACTATCTTGTGTCCATTTTCTATTGTTTCATTTGTTTTAGCCCTCAATTTGCAGTTTAGTTTTTAGTTTTTTTTTTTTTTTTTTTTTTTGTGGTTGCCTGATTAAATGATACATTTCGGTTTTAATGAATTTCCAGAATTTGGTAGATCTCGTGAAAGGAGTTCTAGAAAGCACTTTGATGAGCATGCTTGAAATTTGTGATAATTTTTACTAAGAATTTTTACAAGAATAGATCATCATTGCTAATATTGTGTGACAATTTAACTTTTTTTTTGTTTTCATTTTCGTTTTATTTTTTTTTTAGTTTTTTTTCTCCCCTTTTTTTTTATTAGATCAATTGTTTCAGCAAAAAAAAAAAAAAAAAACCCAATGGATATGCCTAGAGGTGTAAACGAGCCGAGTCGAGCCGAATAGTGAGAAGCTTGAGCTTGAGCTCGAGCTCGACTCACAACTCGGGGCTCGATACTCGGCTCGAACTTGATTCGTGATCGAATTCGAGCTATTCGAGCTCGCTCGATTAAGTTCGATTAATATGTAAAAATAAGCTCGATTCGTATACTCGATAAGAGTTTGATTATTCATGCTCGAATTCAAACTCGAAATATTTTATTAATTAAAATAATAAAAATATATTTAAATATAAAAGCTCGACTAAGCTCGCGAGCTACTCGAGTTAGATATAAGAATACTCGAATTCAGCTCGATCGATAAGTCGAGCTACTCGAGCTCGAGCTCGACTCGATAATAATCGAACCGAATTGAACCCGAATAGCTTATGAGTACTAATGTATCATTTACACCCTTAGGTATGCCCATGTGCCATCTTATTTCATTTTTTGCCTTTCATTTTTTTTGTAATTAGATAAATATCACAATAAAAAAATCAGTATATAAATTTTTTAAGATAAAAATCAATTGACGTGTAGACAACAAAATATCTTGTATCCTATATGTTTCGTTTCCTGTGAATCCAATCGGTGTGCTTTTTTTTTTTTTTTTAAATTTAGGATCAGAAGCCTTAAAAAATATGAATTATTACCCAATTATAATAGCATCATCTACTAAAATAATTTTGTAAGAAACCTTTATGAAGTAAGAAACGGAAAACTTATAATTGAAAAATGAATTAATTAATAGTAGGATAAAAAAAATTTAAAAGATTACAATTAGTAATTTCATAATCAAATAAATGATTTTTTTTAAATTATATGTATAACTATGTTTTCTAAACCAAAACAATGCACAAATGACACCACAAATTAATCCTTTTATATATGCCTCGCAAATATTTTAATAAAATTACAAAAAAATTTTAACTATTTCCAAAAATAAAATCTTGATATTTATAATTTTGCTAAACAAGTTATTTAAACTTTTGATAATTAAAGTTATCTTTATAAATGAAATCCAACTTGAAATCTTGCAACTAATTAACCCATTTTGATATTTCAATTCTCATCAAGATATAACTTTGTTTTGCTGCTGAGACCAACAACAATATGTACTTTAATTTTTTTTGTCAAATAGCCTCAATTTTATAAAAATTAATTTTGTCTATACTTATATATATGCACGTGCAAAAACATATGCATAAGTGTGTGTAAAAATAAAAAGAATTAAGCATTTAAATTAGATTGATATATATATATATATATATACACTATCTGCTTTCCTTCCGAAAAGGTTGACTTTCGAATTTCTTCAAACCTTTTATCATGTTTTTAAGTAATAACAATATTAGTGTATAGTTTATAATAGTATGATCAACGTGTTCATGATATTTGATACACACAATATAACTTGCAAGTATGTAAAATAACACAGATTTAAATAAAAATAGGGGGTTTTATTTTATTTTAATTTTATCATCCTTTCGAGACAACATGAAAGAAAAAGACCCAAAGATATATATTTATTTTTCGTCAGTCATAAGCATCCCCCATACTTAGGCTGAAAGTTGATCCATCAGCACTCAAACGGAACCGCTGAAGCCTTTATTGTAAGCATATTCAATAAGGGAATCCAACTCATCATTGGTGCAGTCGATCAAATTGTCCTAATTTTTATCAGCAACCTCCATGGCCTCTTCAACTTGCTTGTTTAGCGTGAGTGCACCTAGTTGTTGAAAAGCCTCCTTGAGCTGATCCCTGGTGAGGCTGCCCTGCTTAGAGTAATAACGAAACACTTGTTCCAATTTGTTTTTATGATCCTTGTTATCCTTTGTGGCTTGCATTGTGGATTTCGAGGTTTATGACTGGGTGATATTAGAGAGAAGGCTTGTCTAGCTTGGTTTGGTTTTCTTTTCCAATGCAATTTGTTTATATAGACCCAAAACTCGATTTGTATTCCGTTGAAGTGTAGGCGAATAAAATCCTTTTTGTGGTGGTTTTTAAAATTTGATTTCGATTGAAAGGAAACGATATAATTGTATGACAATTTCTTCATTTGAATTTTTTTTAAGTATCCATTTTATTAATAAAATTAATATATCAATCAATAAATTTTTATAATGAATACAAATAAACAAATATTCGAAGAGGATTGGTATGAATAAGAATATTAATGTTGGCTTCAAATTAACCACAGATTGGAAAATGCTAAGCGTAGTGATAGCAGCCTCCCTTTCTTGTGTCCTAGTGATGATAGCAGCCTTCACTATCTTTTATGCATTTTCTATTGTTTCTTTTGATTTTGCTGGTGAAAAGGCTAGACAACGAAGTCAGTAAGGAATCTAAACTCTCACCCTGTCCAAATTTGAGCTGTTTCTACACGAAAAAGTTTGAAGAGAATCGTCTTGTTGCTCCTGGTTGGACAGAACTTGATCAGACACATTGATTTTCTAAAAACTTATAATTTGATGGAAGTGTCTTGTCTGTAGGATAATTTGATATTATTGGATAAAAATATTATTATAACATAGAGATTCATGGACCCATCGTAGACATAAACTTTAAGAGTTGCTATTATTTTTTTTTTATTTAGGTGTAATTGACCCTTTAACTGAATCTGTCTTATTTAAAGAGGATATCTAAGATAGACTTAGGCATTTTTAAATAGTAGATTCTAAAATCCATGAAATCAGATTTAAGATTCAGGAGTGCAATTATACATGAAGAAGTTTATAGCACCCTTACAGTGCTTATCCAAAAAATTGTATCAATTTGATTTCAAATTATCTAAGCTTTGAAATATTCTTATAATTATACCCAGTAATTTAATTATTAGAAATTGATCCTAAAATTACTCTAATAGTTTAGTAGCAATGTAAGATAATTTTCTCACCTTAAGAGTATTCATAGAGACTAATGTCTCACTCTGAAGAGACTCCGTCGTTGAATTTATTAATATATTTTATTTAAAAAATAATTAGTAAAATCCTCCAATAGTTTGGTAAGATTTTACTTTGGTGCAAGTCTCCCAATAGTTTTTTGAGATTTTATATGAAAATCATTTATAAAATTTTGTTTTGATGTAGAATTCTAAATAGTTTGGTGAGATTTTATTTGAAAATTATTTATAAAATTTTACTTTGAGAAAATTCATTAAATCTTCTAATTTTGTAAGAATTAATTCAAGATTTTTATCCTCCAATAATTTGGTAAGATTAAAAATATTTTATTTTATTTTATTTTAAAAATTCATTAAGTCCTTCAATAGTTTGATAAGACTTAATTTAAGATTTAAATATTTCAATAGTTTGGTAGGATTGAAAATTTATTATTAAAAAATTACATTATGAAATTCTCTATTAATTTGGTAAAATTCATAATTGAAAATTTCTAAACCAATGAAATAAAAAATTCATAATTTAAAACTCACAATCTTTAAATTTTATTTTAAACGTACATAAAAAAGTAAAATAAATGAATAAATATATAAATAAACAAAATGTGAAAATTACCCTAATGGATGGAGACATGCCTAGGTTGAAGTATCTCTTGATCTGTGGTGACAGATAATCACCAAAGAGCTCTGCCACTAATTCTAACCTAAGAGCTAGGGTATAGATTGCTACTCATCCATTTCTTGGTGGGTTTCCTTTTTTTTTCCCTTTTTTTTTTGTATGTTGTTGATTGGTGTTTATATTGGGCCTTTTGCTAAGAGTTTTAGCGATTTGCATTGAATGAAAAGGATTGCAAATCTGATTATACTCTGAACTTATTTTTTCTTGATTTTGTTTAAAATTTATTTAATTAATTTCTAAAATTGTCTTGATTTTCCTTGATTTTCAGAGTCCCTCAAAACTTCCCAAACTAAATTTGACTTTGATTCCTTGATTTGCTTTCTTTTCAACCTTCCTTTAATATTTGAAGAGATCATGTTTTAGTTTTAATTGTTGAGATCATCCTTGATTAGTGCTCAAATTACTCCATAAATTTCATTGACATGATTTATGATAAAAATTTAAAACAAAATAAATAAAAAGAGTAAAACATATAAATAAATAAGACAAAAAAAGATATAAAAAGAAATGAAGGAAATTGGACAGTTGGACTTGGTTTGAGCCCCGAACTAAATAGGGTGTCTATAGTTAGCCCTCTTTGCATAGTTTTTGTAAAATAGAAATTATGCAAAGATATAGATATCTATTACGTTCAAGCCCAAATTATTCAATTTTTTTCTTTTTTTTAAAGGCTCTTAAAAATGAAGGTACACAACCTTTTAAAAAATTAAGGATGACACCCGAAGGTTTTGACAATCATGCCCAGAAGTCTTATAGATCATGTCCAAAGAGCTTGAAAATTAAGCACGGAGGTCTTACAAAATCATTCATTAAAAAATGCTCCTTTAAACAAAGGCTACACAACTATTAAAAAAGTACCTAAAATTTTTAAAAGATCATGTCCAAAGGTCTTAGAGATTATGCTCGGAGTTCTTACAAATCTTGACTCTAAAATAAATTCAGCTCGAAAGACTTTCAAATCTTTCCCAAAGGACTTAGAGATTACGCTCGGAGGTCTTACAAATTTCGATCTTAAAATAGATTCAACTCGCAAGACTTACGAATCTTGCCCAAATGACTAAGAGATTACACTTGAAAGTGTTACAAATCTTGACTTTAAAATAAATTCAGCTCAGAAGACTTATGAATCTTGTCCAAAGACATAGAGATTATACTCAGAGGTCTTATAAATCTCAACTCTAAAATAGATTCAAGTCAAAAGACTTGCAAATCTTACTCGAAGGACTTGGAGATTATGTGCGGAGGTTTTACAAATCTTAAAGATTATGCCTAGAGGTCTTACAAATCTTAATTCTAAAATAGATTTAGCTAAGAAGATTTATGAATATTGCCCAAAAAACTTGGAGATTATACCCGAAGGTCTAATAAATCTCAACTCTAAAATAGATTTAGCTTGAAAGACTTATGAAGCTTACCCAGAGGTCTTACAAATTAAACTTCAAAAAAGCTTATTTAAAACAAATGTTTAACCATTTTCAAGAGAAAAAGGATATTTGGAGGTTTTAAAAATCATGCCCGGAGGTCTTATAGATATTGCTTGAAAGACTTTTAAAATAGTTTAATAGTTTTGAAGATGTTGCCAAAGGTTTTTTTAAAAAAAAATTATCCGAAGGATTTTTAAGACTGATACTTAAAAATTTTAACAAATTTACCCTGAGGTAAAATCTTGTTTGATCAAAGTTTCATTTTTTATCAAAAATTTAAGTCAGCATCTCTTTCCTCTAAACAATATGAATGCAACATATGAAATAGATGTGATGTATACTATGTAAGAAATGCATGAAGTGCAATGAATTAAATGCATGAATTTTATACCAAATGTCCTTAATTATGGTAATAGGTTTCTCAAAACTTTTTCTTCCTTCCATCTTTCCATGACATATCCTCTGAATTAGTTGACAAGTTCTTTCATGCCCTAAAATAGACATTCTCAACATTATCATTCTTGAAAGCTATTCTTCTCCTCTAGTGAGTTGTTTTAATTTCAATCCCTTGCATTTGGCATTTTCTTGCTCCAAAAAGGTCTTTTATAGCATTCACATATCTCCCACCCTGAGCATTAAGATCCACCATATTTTGAACATTTTTCAAAACTTCCCATGAATAGCAACAAAAATTACCCCAGATATCTCTTTTCTACATGTGATCAAATCTCTTAAAAATTGGTGATTACTTCTTAGAATAAGGATGATGAATCATAATTTTGGTCTTCCAAAAGGATGCAATGGTTTGGCACCTCTTTTAATTCTTGATATGTGGTATTTTAATAAATATCAAGAACAACTATGTTTGGTTTAAATTTTCAAGTTTGAAAAAAGAACAGGGCCTAAATTTTAGAAAGAATCTTCATACTGAGATCAATCTTTTTGGGCCTTTAAAGAAAAGTCTCCTTGGTGCTACATGAAAAGTTATGAGTTGCTTTCAGAGTTTTAATCTTGCTTTAGGCTGGCCTTTCGGGATTTCACCCTAAAACTTCATTCTTTTCTCTTTTTTTTTTTTTTGATATTTCATCATGCATTTGAGCATTCAAAATTTATCAAAAAGTGATGGTGATTTCCTAAAGAAAAACTCCTTAATTTAGATATTCATACTTGATCAAAATAGACTTTTTAAAGGACGTAATGTGGGCTAAGGTTTAAGGTTTTAAAAAAAGCATAAATAGGCCCAAAAAAATGTATTTGCAGGTGATCAAACAAAAGATCATTTCTTTTCCAGAAACATCTTTCCTTGTTTCAAAGATGCCTTTGCTCTTTTCTCTCTTTTTTTCTTCTTTTATTTTCTTTTCTTTCCATTTTTTTTCTTTTGCATGAGCTTAAAATTTTTTAAACTCATCTTATTTCAAGCTTTTCCTAACATGAGGCATTATTTCCTAACTCTAAGCACAAGAATAGATGCCATCTTGATGAAATCCTTTTTCTCTTAAACTTGCCCCCAAAATTTAAATGTTGATCCCTAGTTAAGGTTTGTTCGAAAGAATAATAAAAGGTTTAAAAAAGGTAGCAAATGGATATTTTCTTCTTTTATGAAGGGAATTTAAAATATAACCATTTTTCATTTCAAGTATGGATACTTATTGAAAAGCAGTCCTTAAGAGACAACTTGTTTCTGATTGATTTTAGGTTCATTTGAATACCCCACATGCATGATTTCATAATCAACTCTCTTTTTTTTTTTCTTTTTTTTTGTAATTCATTCATTTTGATAAAAAAGCCATCTGAATGTTCATCAATCAAAATGATCAAAAAGATTATTTGGGGCATCAAGTAAATTTGGCTTTTGCCCCAAAGTGAGTACAAATGATCGCTTGGTAAATTATTCAAAAAAAAAAAGATGAATGTAGGACAAGCTAAAATACTGAATAAATTAAAAAAATATGGCTCAAGAAATTTTGGTGGTGACATGCTTGAAAGAAGCTTGACATTTATTGAATCACCAAAAACTAAAATGCTTAGAAGATTGCCTTAAAAGATTTTACAAATTAATCAACTATCACATTGTTCATAGCCCAAATGAATATTAATAAATTTTAAGTTGCATCATGGTTAAATAAGAGGAAGTTCTGAAACTTTCATCCTTAGAAATTCTCAAGGTTCTTAATCTTCTAAATGAAAAAAATTAAATGTTCAGGGGAATGGCTCAAGATACCTATTCCTAATAATAATTACCAAATTTCTTGAGTTTTTCTTTCACATGCATTTGTAAGAAGCTAAACAAATAAAACTCATAAGAAACCAATGACTTCATGTCCAAGAAATCAATATACAAGGAATAATCAACATATGATAAAACAACATTCCATTGCTCAAAAAGCTCTTTGGTCAAGGTGCCATTATGGATAAGGCTTTCAAACTTTTCTTTCAACTGTTTGCATTTCTCAGTCGAGTCCAATTGCCCTCACATTATAATCATATTTACCATTTATACCATAACTCTTGGCTAATGGATTTGAAGTTGCTTTTAAAGGTATTGAGGTGAGGTACTAGTACTTTATTAGCAGTGACAAAAGAGCAAAAATTAGAATTAGGATTTTCTCTAGATTGTTTCTTGATCTTATTTGGCCATTCAATGGTTGAGTAGTAGATTGGGGATAATGACTTATGTGATGAGCTAATTGTTGGGTTAGTTGGGGAAAATAAGGATTCAAAAAGTTATTTATAGTAAGGTGGTAAGGTTAGTACATGATGTGTGGGGTCAAGCTTCCAACCTGTTTCCCTTTATACATCATGACATGAACATCTTCTCTTTTCATTCTTGGTACGCACACATCCTTTATGCCAAGGGCATTATCTTCTTTAAGATTTTCACTTTTTATGGCATTCTCTATTATCTCCCCTGATATGACCATGTTGGTAAAATTCTTTATTACATTTTCAATCATCCTTTCATAATATGGAGCTTTAAGAGTGCTGACAAACATGATTGTAGTTTTTTTTTCTGTTAAAGGAGGTTGAACCTATACAGTAGCACCTTTTCACCTTTGAGCATATTCTTTGAAACTCTCAACATCTTTTTTCTCCATACTTTGTAGAAACAATCGATCCGGGAGTAACTTTACAATATACTTGTATTGAGTTATAAATTCCCTAGCCAATTCTTTCCATGAAGTGATTCGAGTTCTATCAAACTGAGCATACCACTTAGTAGTAGATCTCGTAAGATTGTCTTAGAATACATGATCACGAGTTTGTCATCACAGGTATGGGCAACCATCTTTCTACAATATATAGTGATATGGGTCATCGGGCATTTAGTATCATTATATTTTTCAAAATTTGATACCTTGAACTTGGGTAAAATAATTACATCTGGCATTAAGCAAAGCTCTAATGCATCCATAGATCCATAAAAATCTATTTCTTTGATAGCTTTTAACCTCTCTTATATGAGATCCATTTTTTTAGCACCTGAATCTTTTATTGCTTCAAATGAACTTTTCATTAGTTTTACTAACTTTTCAGAACCATCAAGGGTTGGAATTAGTGAAGCAGTTGAAAGTATTTTAGAACAAGAGTATGCCCCTAAAGGTGGTACTTGTTGTGATTATACCCCTTGGGATGCTTATATGTAAGTTTCTTCCACCTCTTTCTCTTTATTTAAATTTTTTAGCATTTCCATTATCTAAGCAAAATCTACTCTCATTTTCTCAATTTAGCTATGTTGTTTTGGCTCCATAAGTGGCAAGGAGACTACCTTAATGATCGGGCTCTTAAACCTTATTACCACAATTAAGAATTAGGACAATGTCTATTGCGAATTTATGCAAGAAAATAAAAAATGTATGCATGAATGAATGGATGCATCATTAAATTCTATCACATAATAAGAAAGAGAAGAAAAAGGAAATCTTTAATTAAAAATTATTTTGACAAAAACATCCAAAATCATTCTTAGGAAAAATCTTAAAATCTATTGCCTAATCCTATTTTTTAGCTTTAAGATCTTGGTACTGCCATGGATAAGTTCTTCAGCCACTATGATTATGCAATACCCTTTTAACAATCTTTGGCTCTCATTTATCCCCAAAACTCAACGCACTATCTCTGATTAAACTTTGCACCTTATGCTTGAAAGCAATGCAATATTTTATTAAATGGCCTGTAGTCCCAAAGTGATAATCACGTTGAGCTTCAACCTCAAACAATTTAGGATAAGGTGGTTTTAGTAGCTTTAAAGGAACTGGTGTGATTTGATAATTTTCAAGGAATACCGAGAATAATTTAATGTAAGTCATAAGGATTGGATCAATGATGGCTCTCTCTTTTTTTTTTACTTAATGATTTTTTGAGTTGAGTAGTTTTTTTACTCACAGGTGTAGAGTTTAGAGCAAAATTAGGTGTATATGCCCAAAAGTTTATTGGTGGGGAGCTCGACTGCTGAGCTAAAGGGTTTTGAAAAGCATAATTCATAATCGAAAAAGTATATGCGTATGGGCTAATCTGCGGAGGTTGAATAGAAATGGCTTTGTTTGGGATGCCAAAAGAGATTGTTTAGGAATAATCGGTTGGGGATTTGGGTATGAGCCAATCTATAGAACTGTGCAAGGTTAAAAGGCCTTATCTCTTCTACTTATTTTTTAACTTGGTCTTTTCTTAGGCCATTGGACACATTGACATGACTTGGATCAGTATCAGTATTATAAGAGGCTTTTTAATCTTAACAAAATGGCTATTTAATGCACACACAAATTGGAGTCGATGAGAATTCTTGAGAATGGGTCACTTTAAGATTTTCCACCATTTCCACTAGCTTGGTAAGTTGCATTTTTATTTCTTGTAGGTCATGTCCAAATTCTTTTTGGTTGAGTTTCAAAGCTTGGATCCATGATTTTAACAGATCTCTCATTTCTTTTGAATTGTTATCCCAAATGATTAAAAGATTTCTATTATGCAATGACATGATGAATGAATGATGATGATGATCTCTGAATAAGTGAGATGCATGAAATGAATGAAAATAGACAAACAAAGAAATAAATAAATGTAAACTTATTGATGCTAACATGATTCAAGCAAAAAAAAATAACAAACAAGAACAAAGTTAGCAACCATTATAAAGAAAGAAAAACCAAAATAATTTAATGCATAACTTAAAAGATATGTGACCTAACTTGGAGTATTTATACAAAAAAGGAAAGATATGGATCTACCTATGGGTATTACAACTCACTATATGTGGTTTAGGATTGATTCTACATGTTCCCAAATTATTTCTTACATCATTGTCTATCACAGACTAGTAAAACACCCTAATCTTTACCCATTATAGGTTACAAATGGCAAGGGTTCAATTGAAGTGGGAGTGTTTTGCTAGCCTATGCCAAGATATGAAATCTCACGAAGGCGTAGGTACTTTACTCCTCTTAAGGGACAGAACTCGATTGTAGAATTCACGTTATTTTATTTTATTTAAAAAAATAATTAAGTCCGCCAATAGTTTGGTAAGATTTAATTTAAGATTTAAATCCTCCAATAGTTTGGTAAGATTAAAAATTTATTATTAAAAAAATTATATTATGAAATTCTCCAATAGTTTAGTAGAATTCATAATTTAAAATTTATAAACCCATGAAATAAAAAATTAATAATTTAAAACTCATAGTCTTTAAATTTTATTTTAAACATACATAAAAAAAATGAAATAAACGAATAAATATATAAAAAAAATAAAATGTGAAAATTACCTTAATGGATGGAGACACACCTAGGTGGAAGTATCCTTTGATTTGTAGTGACAAATAATCCCCAATTTGAACCAAAGAGCTCTGCCACCAATTTTAATCAAAGAGCTTGGGTATAGATTGCTACTCATCTATTTCTTAGTGGGTTTCCCTTTTCTTTCTCTCTTTTATTTTTTATGTGTGGTTGATTGGTGTTTATATAGGGCCTTTTACGAGGAATTTTAGAGATTTGCATTGAATGAAAAGGATTACAGATCTGATTAAGCTCTAAATTGATTTTTTTCCTTAATTCTCTTTAAAATTCGTTTAATTAGTTTTTGAAATTATCTCGATTTTTCTTAATTTTTAGAATCCCTCAAAATTTTTCAAATTAAATTTGACTTTGATTCCTTGATTTACTTTCTTTTCAACCTTTGTTTTAATATTTTAAAAGATCATGTTTTAGTCTTGATTATTGAGATCTTCCTTGATTAGTGCTCAAATTACTCCACAAATTTCATTGACCTGATTTATGATAAAAATTTAAAACTAGATAAGTAAAAGACTAAAACATAAAAAAGATAAATAAATAAATAAAACAAATAAGATATAAAAAGAAAAGTTGGAAATTGGACAATTAGTCTTTGTTTGACCCCCGAACTAAATAGGGTGTTTACAAATATATATTTTATACTTTTTTACTTTTTAAATTAGATAATTTTGTAAAAAATGATATTGATGGAAATGTCTACATGGCATCCATATTTATTTTCTTTCAACCTTTCATTTTTTTATAAATTTTTATTTTAAAAAAAGTTAATAATAAAAATTTTACAAGAACAGTTCATCATTGCTAATTTCGCGTGACAACTTAACTTTTTTTATCCTTTTTTTCGTTTTGATTTTTTTTTACTTTTACTTTTTTTAGTTTTTTTCTCCCTTTATTTTTTATTAGGTCAGTTTTTTAAACAAAAGAAAAATTAACCAATGAGCCCATGTGGCAACCTATTTCATTTTTTTACCTTTCTTCTATTTTTTAATTAGATAAATAACACAATAAATAAAAACAGTAAATAAATTTTTTAAGAAAAAAGTCTATTGAGGTATTCACAATAAATTTTCTTAATTAGATAATTTTTTGAGAAAATAATGTCAATGTAGGTGTTCACATAACATCCTCACTTGTTTTTTTCTTTTATAATTTTATAGTTTAATTAGATAAATTTTATAATAAAATGAGACAGTTGATAAAAATAGCAAAACAATCAGTATTTATCGATTTCGATACATCTCGATTTGATATGGGTGTTTTTATAAAAAATTGATATCAAATCGAATCATGTTGGTTTTTAAGCTAAGGAGAAGTAAGATGTGGATTTAGGGTGCTTTGTCCTAAATCATCTCGTGGTATACGTAAAATTATATATTTTATTATTAATTTGGTTTTATATTTGCATACATTTATTATATTAATAAAATTATTATTTGATACTTTAATTTAATAAATTAATATTTTAAACTCAATAGGGGTGTCCATGTGGCACCCTTATTGAGCTTTTCTTTTTTGTTTTTGTTTTTCTCTTTTTTTTGTTTATTTTGTTTTTCAAATTTTTTTATTCTTTTATTAGATAAATTTAGTGAGAGAAAAAAAAAAGCCGATTGAAATATCCACATGACACTTCCATTTATTTTTTTATCATTTACTTTTTTAATTAGATAATTTTATTTAAAAAGTAACATAAAATTATTTTTAATTTAATTTTATTAAAATTTATATCAAAATAATAATAAAAAATGAACTATGAATTATTTTAATTAATAAAATAGTTAAACCTATGCTACGAGCTCATTTCTAGTATTCAAGAAAATAGTAAAGAAAATTATTTAAACCCCATCTCTTAATTTTAATATTAATTGGAACACGCTAGTAGTTTATTTACAGAGATCATTAGAAATTAATTACTTTCTTAGTCAACTACTAGGGTTTGAAACAAGTGCCAGAAAATCGATAGGCCTTAAAATTTCAATTCCTGGCATTTTGAATTCAATGTTGTTGGATTTCTTTAGGTATGGGTTGAGCCCAATGGCTCATTAATTATGTTCTTAATCAGGCCTAAAATCTATTTAACCACAATTTATGGTTCTTAAAACTTATGTAAGTGTGCCTATACATTTATATTATAAAAATTATCACATTCACTTGTAATAGTGGAGTTTTTGAATTTTATTATCAAGATTGTAATAGTAGTGTGAGCAATTGATATAATATTAAATTTTAATTTTAATTATGTCATAATTATAGATCCGTGGACTTACTGCTAGACATGGATTAAAGAAGTTACCACCAATCTTTTTTTGTTAGGTGTGATTGACCACCTGATTGAATTTGATCTACAAGATAGATGTTAGGTTCGGGAGTCAATTACGCTTAAGGAAAGTTGTAGCACTCCCACAGTACCTATCCAAATTATAGTACCAGTTTGATTTTGTATCATCCAAGCCTTGGTCATTTTATGATTTTACCAAATACTTTAGTATTGAAAATTAACCCTAAAATTGTCCCAATAGTTTTGTAGCAATTCAAGATAATTCTCTCACATCATGAGTATTCATAAAAACTAGTGTCCCACTCTGAAAAGGCTCTTTCATCAGATTTATTAATTTATTCCAGGAAAAAGTAAATCTCCTAATAGTTTGATAGGACTTAGTTTGAAGCAATCCTCCAATAGTTTAAAGGATAAAAATTCTTTATTTATTTGAAAAGACCCTTTTTTTATTGAAAAGAGTTTTTAATTATTTTTTATTATTTTGAAAATTTTATTTACAAAAATTTTTTTGTTTGAAAAGATTTTTTTTAGAATTATTTTTCTTTTTTTACTTTTAGAAATAAAAATGGAAGAAATAACATTTTTTTAAAAAAATAAAAAATGGGTTAAAAATAAAATAAAATAAAATTAGAAAATAAAAATAAAATAGAAAAGAAAAAACCTGCGATCAGGTCGGGTTGGTACCAAGGTCAGAACGTGGGTCAACGAGTCACGTGCGGATCCTTGGCTATCTAAAATGGTGTCGTGTTGGAAGAGTATAAAAGCCACACCACTCAACTTTTCTTCAGAACTATTTGATTAAGCCTTTCTTTCCAAAATGTATATTCTTTTGTCTTCTCTCTAACTGATTTTCAAAAATTGACGAATAAATCTCAAAAGCTGATAGGGAATTTTCAGGAACCCAACAAATTGTCTAGAAATCTAAACTCAGAAGTCCTTGGAATGCAAAACCCTATAGAAATTCAAACCCAAAAACACCAAATCCCAATCCTAGAAAATCTAAACAAATCAAATCCAAGACCTAAAACCTCTTGGTTGCTAAATAAATTTCTCTTTTTTTTTTCTCTAAAATTTTTTCATAATCTTTTTTTTTCTCCTTTCCCTTTCTTTGATCACAGGTGTCATAACGTCTAGATCCGGGGATCTATCGCTAGACATTGACTTTTAGGGAGTCGCCACCAATCTTTTTTATCTAGGTGCGATTGGCCACCTAAATAATCTGTCCTTTCAGGGAACACCTAAGTTTAAGGGTCCCTAAAAGAATAGGTTCAGGTCTACTAACCAGAACAGGGTTCGGGAGTTCTGTTACGTGTGAGGAAGGTTATAGCACCCTCACAACGCCCATCAAAAGATGGTACCAGCTTAAATTTGTGTTATCCAATGAGCCTTAAAATTTTATCCAGTAATTAATTATTGGAAATTATTCTCAATTGACTCTAATACTTTTAGCAGAAAATTGAGAAAATCCCCTCACCTCAGGAGTATGCCAGAAAACTATTGTTTCACTTACAGAGGCTCCATCGTCGGATTATTTAACATTAAGGAAAATTCAAAAAGAAGGAAAAAAATGATTGCTTTTTGTGCAGGGAAAATTGATACTTTCAACTTTTTCCCAAAAATATTTTTTTGAAACTTTGATTTCCAAGGAAAATTGATACTTTCAACTTTTCCTCAAAAACCCTTTTTTTTGAAAATTTATTTCTAAGGAAAATTGATACTTTCAACTTTTCCTCAAAAACCCCTTTTTTGAAAATTTATTTTTTAAGGAAAATTGATACTTTCAACTTTTCCCCAAAAATATTTTTTTTTAAATCTTTTTATCTTCAAGGGTTATTTAAAAGATGCTCAACAAATCAAAATTTCCTGTGAAATAGTTTAAACTTACTTGGTATCCAACATGAGAACAAATGAACAACTTCTTGCACCACCTTTGCTTACGAGATGGTGATGGAATTAAGTGCATCGATTCTTGGCCCTTTTAAGACACTGATACATGTATGATGTTTCAACAAAGTCAACCATCTCCTTCTCAACAGCAAACCTAGTCACTTCAACCACTAGGCGAGGCGTAACATGGACAGTCTCCAGAAAACAAAGCTGTATCCCCAAATGGGCCAAGGCATCCCAACAGGAAGTGAAGTTTTGTTGCCGTATCTAAATCCCTTAACAAATGAATCAACATCCCCAATACTGGCCAGGAAGAGAGCAACAAAGCAATTACGAATTTGCTCAACTTGTTCAAGTGTATGCTGATTCAGATCAGAGATTGATATCATCATTCCAGCAACAAATGAACCCAGCTCATCACCAAGCAACAAGCAAGCAAAAATGCTATGGATGTCAACTGATAGAACTCTTAAGTCAACGATTTAGTCGTGGATAGTACTCCCTGAAGGACACCAGAACTGCCACCTAGAACTGAAGTAAAGCAAACAGCAAACCCACAGCACAGTCCTCCACATAACTGCAAAAAGCATATAGCGAAATTGTTATACCAAACGAACACGTGAAGAGAAAATTTTGAAGAAAACCTCCAAGGACAGCAACTGTTCGAACAACACGAAGCTTTGTTGTTGAAAACTCCAAGCTTGATGCGTGAATCCTTGGCTGCATATTTTGGTGTAATTGATTGGGCTGCAGCTGAGTAGGCTGTAATTGCATCTGTGACATCAGTTGCTGCCTTTCGCATCATCCAATCTGTGCTCCCAAGGCGTTCATGGATGCTTTGCCAGAAGGATTCCAAGCTCTGAGGTGCAATTGCTCCCACCTGTGACAAACTCGCCACTACCGACGAAAGGGAAGCCTTAGCCATAAAATTCTGATTATTCAACAGCTTGCAGATCCTTGGACACAGCTTCTGAAAAGCAGCCAAAGGAGGATCAGTTGCACATTCCACCATCTAAGCCATACATGTTGCTCGACGTAACAAAGTGGAGTGCCTTTTCCATCGTGTTCTCCAAAACAGGTTCTACAGGTGATCTTCCACCTCCTCTTTCGAAGCAAAGCCTTCTTTCATGGACTGTCGCCATGGCTACTGAGTCCGAGACCGAGACAGCTACGATTGGGCTCAGCTTGCGCCTGTGCCAGCTTTTGTTGCTCAACAGACCTGCTCATGCGCTCAAGCAACTGAGCAGCCTTCCGCTTGCCCCTATCTGTATCATTTTGTGCCAAGTCCACCAATGGACTCGTCGCTCCTAGTTCCTGGGCCTCTGCTAAATGTTGTTGGTCTCCAGCACAAAGGTGAACCAAAACTGCAGCTGTATTCTCTCTATTCCTGCTGCCCAGTCTTCTTTTCGGTTCTTCTTTTTTTTTTATACCAGCAGCCTCACGTTCCCTTGCCTGCTACCAAGTTTTTCTCTCCCTGCATCCTCTTATTTATTCATATTATCGAGTAGGATTTTTGGTTTGCTGATCAGCCTCGTTCACATTCGCTGCAGGTTACGGTGGATCCTGATGCGCCCAGCCCAAGTGACCCAAACCTGAGGGAATACTTGCCTTGGTGAGTTGCATGTCACTCTGTCTTTCTCTCTCCGGCTCCTTCATCTCCATTCCTTTGCATGCTGTGTGTGTCTCTATCTGTTGCATACTCAAACGGGTACGCAAAAAGAAACAGACAGTGAGGCGAACAGCCGAGCAAGCACTCCAAATGCTGAGTTTTGGTACTTGCGGTTGTTTGCTTTGTTTCCTCATCTTTCTCCCTGGGCATTAGACACACTGAATGGAGTTCGAGTGCTCCCAAATGCTGGACTTCGCAGGGGTGCTTGTGGAACCAAAGGCAGGGTCAAGAAAGGGAAGGTTTCCCACAGAGGGGAAGCCTCGAAGGCTTGGTGTCGATGGGGGCTTCCCCTTTTGTTTGGCTTCTGTTTTTTTCCTCCCCCTTCAGCTTGTATATTCACTGTTGATATATAGACCCATGCTGATAGAGTTTCAATTCAATTCCAATTAGTCATCCAAGGCTAAAGATTAGCCACTAATCATGCTTTCTGATCATCATCCAACTTAATCTCAATTTTTCTTTTTTTCAAAAAAAAAAAATCAGATAATAAAAAAATGATAAATATGAAATAAAAAAAATCTAAAATAAAATTGAATAAAAATCTCTGCAATTGAACTTGGATTAGTCTCAATTGACAAAGAATCCCGGACAAAATGGGGTGTCTACAGCTGCCCCTCTTTGCACATTTTTTGTGAAACAGAAATTGTGCAAAGACGTAGACACCCATTCAAGACTCAACTAAATTTTTTTTCCCATTTTTTTTCTTTTTTTTTTTTTAAAAAAATCTTGATCAAAGCTCCTCTAAACAGAGGTTCAATGATTTTGAAAAACATAAACAAAGCTCCTCTAAATATATGCAAATTTTGTTATTTTCTTGTTTTTTTTATTTTTTTTATTTTTTTTATTTTTTATTTTTTAAAATTTGATCAAAGCTCCTCTAAGCAAAGGCTCAATGACTTTGAGAAACATAAACAAAGCTCCTCTAAATAGAGGCAACTTTTTTTGTTTTTTTTTTTTTGCTTTTTTGCTTTTTTTGCCTTTTTTTTTTTAAAAAATGATCAAAGCTCCTCTAAGCAGAGGCTCAATGACTTTGAGAAACATAAACAAAGCTGCTCTAAACAGAGGCACCACGACTTTGGAAAGTAAATTGCTCCTCTAAACAGAGGCACCACGACTTTGGAAATGTAAATTGCTCCTTAACAATCATGTCCAAAGGAGTTGAAAGTTGTGTTTGAGGGAATTTCAGGAGATTATGCCCAAAGGTCTTATAAATCAACCATGATACCAAAAGACATCCTATTTCAAGGATTAGGAACTTACCTGACAAGCTTTTTCTTTTTCAAATTTTGCAAAATATCTTTATATATGTCTTCTCCATGTGGGATGTTGGAGCACCCTTGCTTCTTGAATTTATACACTATACTTTCCTGAAAGTAGTGTACGCTATGCAAATGCATATGAATTTCAATGCATGCTATGCAAATGTTGGCCTATTAATTCCTGTTCAATGTATGGTACTTAAGTTTCTCAAGCTTTTCTTGGGCATCAAGCCTTTTGATTCTTCAGATATCCAATTACACTGCTATTCTAAGATCAAACCAGTGTAGCTCTCAATTATCTTTTCCACTCACATTCTTCCTTGTTCAGTTCCTCAATACTTTGGAATAAGCTTCATCAATCGATCATCACTTGACCATCATTCAATGAATTTCTCAGCACTAACAAGTTTCAAAACAAGTTTCATCCACCATCACTGGGTAATTGTCTCAGCATTAATCATTCCGAAACAAACTCTGTCTACTGATTGTTCTCATCATTCAATCATAACTTACAAGTCATATCGACCAATTCATCCTTGTACTCATCTCTTGGTTGTTTCACTTTTCAAGATTTGCCCCATTATATTCTTCATTTGATCACCTCATATATCTTTTCAAATCATCTCCTTTAGGTTTCTATCATTTCTTCATCATCTTAGATTTCTTTTCAAATGAATGTAAGATTCTTTTAAGCACATATTCATTCATTCATTATCATTTCAAATCTTGACAAATACAATGCAATCAAGCATTTTCTCAATTCATTCTAGGGGTGAAACAATAAGAGAACGCAAGGTGAATTATGGTAAAGATAATCAATAAAGATCTATTTTGGTACAAAGCAAATGAAAAAGGAAGTAAATTAGATACATGTCATTGGGATGGATGGTATGTTCAAATGATGAATATTCAGACGATTCTCAACATTAATCTAGGATTCTTTTTCAAAAACTCATTCCATTTACTGTTGAAGTCAACTTGACCTTGGCGAACTTTGCCCCAGTCTTTGAGGGGTCTTCAAATGTCTTTGATCTTCCATTCATGTGAGCCATTTGACCTGGATCTCTTTCTATCAAAATCAACCCTTTCAGGTCTTCAATTTGAATCTCTTTTTTCATTTTCTCATTTTTTCATTCATTCTTTCTTCTTTTTTCTTTCTTTTTTTTTCTTTTTTTTTTTCATCATCTTTTTTTTTTCTCATTTTTCATCCATTGTTGATATCTTTCATACATCCAACTTTAGAGCATGATTCCATTGCTTCATCATGAGTATACCTTCGCTCAACATATGATAATTCAAGTTGAGTATTCACACTTGATCTAAATGAACTTTTCAAGGTTGTAATGTAGGCCAAGGTGAAGGGTTATAAAAAAAATGGATATAATAGGCTCAAAACATGTATTGAAAAGGTTCAAAACCAAAGGATCATTTGATGCAGCTTGGCATTTTGCCCCCATATTGTTTCACTATTTTCTTTCTTCACACAAAAGATTCTCATTACTTTGCCCCAAGTCATGTGTGGCACGTATTTTTTCTTTTTCTTTTCTTTCTCTTTCCATCTTTGAGACCTTTTGTGGTATTTTTTTTCTTTTTTTTTTTTTTAAATTACCCTCCAGTGTAGAGGGTGATCCTTGGTTGGGGTTCTTCAGAAAAAAAAAATGATAGGCTCAAAGGGGTAGCAATAAATAGTTTTTCAAATGGTAAAAGAAAGATGGCCATTTTTCATCTCAATTGTGAATACCTTTCTTGAACATCATCTATTGAACAAAGCTCATGAACTTGTATAAAAGATTGCACATCTTCAAGACATATCTATTTCTCCTCCAGTAACAGCTTACTTTTGCTCAAATCATCTTCTCATATTAATGTGGATGAGTTCTCAAAATTAAATCCCAGAATTATTGTTATCATTGTCTAAATATTCATCATCTGAAATTTAAGAATGGGAATGTGAAGTTATGAAAGGTAACAGGGCATGGAGTAATGGTCAAGTGACAGAGAAAATGTAATGAAATACATTAACTTGCCTTTATTAAGATGATAACGAGTGAAATCATATTGCAAAAAGAAAATCTAACAATCACTCGAAAAAGAAATCCTAAAATGACAAAGGAAACCTTTAACCAACCTTATCTCCATTCTTAAAAATTATCCCACTATATGATCAGGTGAAGAATCTCTATTGACATCTTGCCCCTCAATCATTCTGACTCTCTGGCCCTTTCTGTTCTTGACTTTCACTCAGTACGCTAACATTAGGTGTTGTTGCTTTTCCCTGATCAAAACTTATCATTCCATCATTGATCAACCGTTGCACCTTCTGCTTTAAAGCAGTGCAATTTTCAGTGGAATGGCCAGTAATTCCATAATGGTAGTCACAGCGGGCTGTAGGATCATACCACTTTGGATAGGGTGGTTTAAGAGGTTCCACATGGCTGGGGGCAATCAAGTGGCTATTATAGAGTACTTGATATAACTCTGTATAAGTTATAGGGATTGGATCAAATACAAGTTTTTCTCGAGTAGTCCGTTGTTCTCGTGAGCCACTTGCTGGGTTAGTAGGGCGAATTTGGGTTCTTACAGGAGCTTGAATGTTAAGGCGGTAAGTGGATGAATAAGATGGTTGTGGAGCTAGCTGGTATGGGTAGGATGAGGCATTATTCACAGCAGGATAGTATGGAGAGTAACCTTGGGATGGATAGGGTTGATAACCCCTGAATTGTTGTCTATCAAAGCTCACAGCTTGAGCTTCAGCTTCTTTCTTTTCTGATGCCTTCTTGGTTTCTCCTCCTTTCAACTTACCATTTTTTATGACACTTTCAATAATTTCTCCAGAGATCACCATGTCGGCAAAATTCTTTGTTGCATTCCCTATCATCTTTTCATAATAAGGAGGCTTTAAAGTGCTGACAAATAACACTGTAGTTTCTTTCTCGGTCAGAGAAGGTTGTACCTGAGAAGCAATATCCCTCCATCGTTGGGCATACTCTTTAAAGGATTCATTTGCCTTTTTCTCCAGATTCTGCAAAGATAAACGATCTGGGGCCAAATCGATGATATGTCGATATTGACTGATAAAGTCATGTGCCATATCGCTCCAAGAGCGAATGCGAGTTCTGTCTAGCTGAACATACCATCTGGTCGCAGAGCCAGTAAGACTATCCTGGAAAACATGTATCAAGAGTTTTTCATCATGTGCATGAGCTGCCATCTTCCTGCAATACATGGTGATGTGGGTTTTGGGGCACTTTGTACCGTCATATTTTTCAAATTTCGGTACTTTAAACTTATGGGGGATAACCACATCAGGGACTAGGCAGAGCCCAGCAGCATCTACTGACCCGTAAAAGCTAAATCCTTCCACAGCCCGTAGCCTCTGCTCTAGCATGCTAATTTTGGAGCTTTCCTGAACTTCCACTCTTATCTTCTCTTTTTCCTTCTTCTTTAAGTCATCTAGGTCAGGAATTGGTTCTGTTGCTTTTTCAATGAAGACAGGATTTATATAGCTATTATACTGCCCTGGGTTGAAAGCTGATGGCATTCCAGGATATGTTGGATATGCAAAGTGTTGTGGCGGGACCTCTTGAGCAGACTGGGCCTGAGGTGGGCCAAAACTTGGAGGGTACAAAGGGTCAGCCACTTCTTGTAATGGGGGAACTTGCTGGCTTGTATTTTCTGCAACTCCTTTTCCTTTATTCATGTTATTAAGAGCCTCCAGAATCTTGCTTAGTTCACTTTCAATCTTCTCCTGAGCTTTTTCTAGCTTTTCAAATCTATGAGAACTTTTTTCCTCCATTTGCCTTGCTCTAGATCTTGTGTTGTATGGATGAGCAGGGTTTTCGCTAGATGGAGCTATTCTGGGACCTTGAGTACCATACTTATGATTAGGAATGTTATGCTGTGCCTTATGTATGATGCTTTGATACACAAATGAAATGTACATTTTTCTGAATGAAATCTAGTATGAAATGAATGCAAATGATTGTGTTAAAACATGATCATGAAAATAATGCAGATGCATACAATCAGACAAACAACATAATTAGTTCCATGGATGAAATGAAAGTGATGCTGATGCATAATGTTACATATGATAATGATGCACAAAGTTAAACAATCAAAATGATTAGATAAACACCCTTTTTGTGTCCTAATTTCAGGGTATATCTATCATTGGGTAGAAAGGGCTCTATCCTAAGTTTAGGCACTCTTAAGGTTCACTATATGTGGTTTAAGGTCAAAGTCTAAAGGTCCTCAAATTGTTCCTTACATCCTTGTCCATCACAGACTAGTAATGCATCCTAATCCTCACCCATTACAGGTTACAAGCAGAAAAGGTTCAATTTGAGTGGGAGTATTTCGCTAGCCACTGCGGAGGCATTAGACCTCACGAAAGCAATAGGTACTTTACTCCCTCCTAGAGGGACGGAGCTCGGGTGTAGAGCTCATGTTATGCACATGCACATGAATGACATAATTAACAAAGTAAATAAACATGAATGAATAATAATACATATATACAAAAAGGTTCAATTTTATTAGGCGTTTGGATAACACAGATTATTTGCTGGCCTGACTCTCAACTTCCCCAGTGGAGTCGCCAAGCTGTCATAACGTCTAGATCCGGGGATCTATCGCTAGACATTGACTTTTAGGGAGTCGCCACCAATCTTTTTTATCTAGGTGCGATTGGCCACCTAAAGAATCTGTCCTTTCAGGGAACACCTAAGTTTAAGGGTCCCTAAAAGAATAGGTTCAGGTCTACTAACCAGAACAGGGTTCGGGAGTTCGGTTACGTGTGAGGAAGGTTATAGCACCCTCACAACGCCCATCAAAAGATGGTACCAGCTTAAATTTGTGTTATCCAATGAGCCTTAAAATTTTACCCAGTAATTAATTATTGGAAATTATTCTCAATTGACTCTAATACTTTTAGCAGAAAATTGAGAAAATCCCCTCACCTCAGGAGTATGCAAGAAAACTACTGTTTCACTTGCAGAGGCTCCATCGTCGGATTATTTAACATTAAGGAAAATTCAAAAAGAAGAAAAAAAATGATTGCTTTTTGTGCAGGGAAAATTGATACTTTCAACTTTTCCCCAAAAAATATTTTTTTTTAGAAATTTTAATTTTCAAGGAAAATTGATACTTTCAACTTTTCCTCAAAAACCCCTTTTTTGAAAATTTATTTTTTAAGGAAAATTGATACTTTCAACTTTTTCCCAAAAATATTTTTTTTAAAATCTTTTTATCTTCAAGGGTTATTTAAAAGATGCTCAACAAATCAAAATTTCCTGTGAAACAGTTTAAACTTACTTGGTATCCAACATGAGAACAAATGAACAACTTCTTGCACCACCTTTGCTTACGAGATGGTGATGGAATTAAGTGCATCGATTCTTGGCCCTTTAAGACACTGATACATGTATGATGTTTCAACAAAGTCAACCATCTCCTTCTCAACAGCAAACCTAGTCACTTCAACCACTAGGCAAGGCGTAACATGGACAGTCTCCAGAAAACAAAGCTGTATCCCCAAATGGGCCAAGGCATCCCAACAGGAAGTGAAGTTTTGTTGCCGTATCTAAATCCCTTAACAAATGAATCAACATCCCCAATACTGGCCAGGAAGAGAGCAACAAAGCAATTGCGAATTTGCTCAACTTGTTCAAGTGTATGCTGATTCAGATCAAAGATTGATATCATCATTCCAGCAACAAATGAACCCAGCTCATCACCAAGCAACAAGCAAGCAAAAATGCTATGGATGTCAACTGATAGAACTCCTTAGTCAACGATTTAGTCGTGGATAGTACTCCCTGAAGGACACCAGAACTGCCACCTAGAACTGAAGTAAAGCAACCAGCAAACCCACAGCACAGTCCTCCACATAACTGCAAAAAGCATATAGCGAAATTGTTATACCAAACGAACACGTGAAGAGAAAATTTTGAAGAAAACCTCCAAGGACAGCAACTGTTCGAACAACACGAAGCTTTGTTGTTGAAAACTCCAAGCTTGATGCGTGAATCCTTGGCTGCATATTTTGGTGTAATTGATTGGGCTGCAGCTGAGTAGGCTGTAATTGCATCTGTGACATCAGTTGCTGCCTTTCGCATCATCCAATCTGTGCTCCCAAGGCGTTCATGGATGCTTTGCCGCAAGGATTCCAAGCTCTGAGGTGCAATTGCTCCCACCTGTGACAAACTCGCCACTACCGACGAATGGGAAGCCTTAGCCATAAAATTCTGATTATTCAACAGCTTGCAGATCCTTGGACACAGCTTCTGAAAAGCAGCCAAAGGAGGATCAGTTGCACATTCCACCATCTAAGCCATACACGTTGCTCGACGTAACAAAGTGGAGTGCCTTTTCCATCGTGTTCTCCAAAACAGGTTCTACAGGTGATCTTCCACCTCCTCTTTCGAAGCAAAGCCTTCTTTCATGGACTGTCGCCATGGCTGCTGAGTCCGAGACCGAGACAGCTACGATTGGGCTCAGCTTGCGCCTGTGCCAGCTTTTGTTGCTCAACAGACCTGCTCATGCGCTCAAGCAACTGAGCAGCCTTCCGCTTGCCCCTATCTGTATCATTTTGTGCCAAGTCCACCAATGGACTCGTCGCTCCTAGTTCCTGGGCCTCTGCTAAATGTTGTTGGTCTCCAGCACAAAGGTGAACCAAAACTGCAGCTGTATTCTCTCTATTCCTGCTGCCCAGTCTTCTATTCGGTTCTTCCTTTTTTTTTTTATACCAGCAGCCTCACGTTCCCTTGCCTGCTACCAAGTTTTTCTCTCCCTGCATCCTCTTATTTATTCATATTATCGAGTAGGATTTTTGGTTTGCTGATCAGTCTCGTTCACATTCGCTGCAGGTTACGGTGGATCCTGATGCGCCCAGCCCAAGTGACCCAAACCTGAGGGAATACTTGCCTTGGTGAGTTGCATGTCACTCTGTCTTTCTCTCTCCGGCTCCTTCATCTCCATTCCTTTGCATGCTGTGTGTGTCTCTATCTGTTGCATACTCAAACGGGTACGCAAAAAGAAGCAGACAGTGAGGCGAACAGCCTAGCAAGCACTCCAAATGCTGAGTTTTGGTACTTGCGGTTGTTTGCTTTGTTTCCTCATCTTTCTCCCTGGGCATTAGACACACTGAATGGAGTTCGAGTGCTCCCAAATGCTGGACTTCCAGTTGAACCAAAGGCAGGGGTGCTTGTGGAACCAAAGGCAGGGTCAAGAAAGGGAAGGTTTCCCACAGAGGGGAAGCCTCGAAGGCTTGGTGTCGATGGGGGCTTCCCCTTTTGTTTGGCTTCTGTTTTTTTCCTCCCCCTTCAGCTTGTATATTCACTGTTGATATATAGACCCATGCTGATAGAGTTTCAATTCAATTCCAATTAGTCATCCAAGGCTAAAGATTAGCCACTAATCATGCTTTCTGATCATCATCCAACTTAATCTCAATCTTTTTTTTTTTCAAAAAAAAAAAATCAGATAATAAAAAAATGATAAATATGAAATAAAAAAAATCTAAAATAAAATTGAATAAAAATCTCTGCAATTGAACTTGGATTAGTCTCAATTGACAAAGAATCCCGGACAAAATGGGGTGTCTACAACAGGTTTATATAGAAGTTCATGCTCAATCAATTCTCCTTAAATCCATGATTTTGTTTGATTTTCGTTTTAATGAGAATTGATTTTGAAATCAAATCCCAAAATTCTCTCCCTATCATTTTGATGTGAATTGATTATGGAATTAAATCCCGACAATCTCTCTACATCAAATACCAATTGATTTTAGAATTAAATTCCAAAAATCTCTCAACTACGATTAAACTCTGAAAAAAATATTCCTAGACAAAACGGGGTGTCTACAAATGATCAAAGTTCAAAATTTGACAATTTTAAATATGAATTCTTTGTATCATCTTACATTATACATGCACATGTAATAATACACACAAAGCAAGTAATAAAAAGCTAAAAACTATCTTATAAAATGTGGAAATTAGAGTGGGGAATTGGGGGTTAGATAATAGGAAGCCTTAAAAAATATGAATTATTACCAAATTACAGTAGCATCATCTTAATAAAATAATTTTGTAAGAAACCTTTATGAAGTAAGAGAGGGTCTAAATTTATAATTGAAAAATGAATTAGCTAATAATAGGATAGACAAATAATTTAAAAGATTAAAATTAGTAATTTCATAATCAAATAAATGATTTTTAAAAAAATTAATGTAAAACTATGTTTTTTAAACCAACACAATGCATAAATGACATCACAAATTAATCTTCATATATGTCTTGCAAACATTTTAATAAAATTACAAAAAACAATTTTAAGTATTTCCAAAAGTAAAATCCAGATATATATCATATTGCTAAACATGCTATTTCAACTTTTGATAATTGAAGTTACCTTCATAAATGAAATCTCACTTGAAATCCTGCCACTAATTAACTCACTTTGATATTTTAATTCTTATCAGTGTGTAACTATTTTTTACCTGCTGAGACCAGCATCGGTATATACTTCAATCTTTCTGTCAAACATCTTCAATTTTATCAAAACCATTTTCTTCTATGCTTACATATGCGAGTGCAAACACATTTGCGTGTGTGTAAAAATAAAAGGAATTAAGCGTTTAAAGTAGATTCATATATACACTATCTGCTTTCCTCCCAAATATGTTTGCTTTCAAGTTTCCTCAAACCGTTTGTCATATTTTTAGGTATTAAAAATATTAACATATAATTTATAATAGTGCGATCAACGTGGTCATGGTATTTGATACACATAATATAACTTGTAAGCATACAAAATTACACACAGATTCGCATAAAACAGGGGGTTTTATTTTATTTTAATTTTATCATGTTTTTGAGAAAACATGAAAGAAAAAGACCCAAAGATATATATTTATTTTTCATCAGTCATAAGCACCCCCCATACTTAGGCTGAAAGTTGATCCATCAGCACTTAAACGGAACCGCTGAAACCTTTATTGTAAGCATATTCAATAAGGGAATCCAACTCATCATTGGTGCAGTCGATCAAATTGTCCTTATTTTTATCAGCAACGTCCATGGCCTCTTCGACTTGCTTGTTTGGCGTGAGTGCACCTAGATGTTGAAAAGCATCCTTGAGCTGGTCCCTGGTGAGGCTGCCCTGCTTAGAGTAAGATCGAAACACTTGTTCCAATTTGTTTTTCTGATCCTTGTTATCCTTTGTGGCTTGCATTGTGGATTTTGAGGTTTGTGACCGGGTGATATTAGAGAGAAGGCTTGCCTAGCTTGGTTTGGTTTTCTTTTCCAATGCTACTTGTTTATATAGACCCAAAACTCTGAATACGATTCTGTTTAAGTGTTGGGGAATAAAACATTTTTTGGTGGTGGGTTTAAAAAATTGATTTCCATCTTTTTTATCAATAAAATTAATAAATCAATCAACAAATTTTATAATGAATACTTAAAAAAAAAATTCCAAGAGGATTGGTACGAATAAAAATATTAATGTTAATTTCTTCTTTTCTTCTGGCTTCAAATTAACTACAGATTGGAAAAAGCTAAACGGCAGCCTCCACTATCTTGTGTCCATTTTCTATTGTTTCATTTGTTTTAGCCCTCAATTTGCAGTTTTTAGGTTTTTCTTTTTTGGTTCCCTGATTAAATGATGCATTTTGGTCCATTTGGTTTTAATGAATTTCAGAATTTGGTAGATCTCGTGAAAGGAGTTCTAGGAAGTACTTTGATGAGCATGCTTGTAAATTGTGATAATTATTGTGTATGAATGTTAAGTTATCCAAAAATAAATAAGTTTAGCATTACGACTGTCTTTCTTTTTTTGTTTGCCATAAATGATTCTGGAGCAAAGCAAACTACTGTTAAACTAATTATTTGCATTGTACCACTTCCAGGAATCATGGCCTTAGTGGGTTAAAATCGTATACATGTTTCTCTCTCATATGTTCTTAATCTGGGTAGGATAGAATGAAGTTTGGGCTATTTCAATTCCTTTGCACCTTTTTTCCCTTGTACTGTAATATTTTCTCAACCACCCTTTTGCAAGGGGAAAGCTGTAATATATTAGATATATATATATATATATTTTTTTTTAAATTAGATAATTTTGTAAAAAAATTATATTGATGGAAGTGTGTACATGGTAGTCAGATTTTATTTTTTCATTTCTTCATTTTTTATAAAGCTTTATTTTTAAAAAGTTCCTAATAAAAATTTTTACAAGAATAAATCATCATTATTAACATTGCATGACAATTCAATTTTTTTTCCTTTTTATTTGTTTTGATTTTCATTTTCATTTTTTCATTTTTAGTTTTTTTTCTCCCTTTATTTTTTACTAGATCAATTGTTTCAGTGAAAAAAACTCATCGGATGTGCCCACATGACATCCTATTTTATTTTTTGATTCTTTTTTTTTAATTAGACAAATAATACAGTAAAAAAATCAGTATATAAATTTTATAAGATAAAAATCAATTGAAGTATAGACAACAAAATATCTTGTATCCGATATGTTTTGATTCCTATGGATCAATCGGTGTGCTTTTTCTTTTTTTTTAATTTAGGATTGGAAACCTTAAAAAATATGAATTATTACCAAATTACAATAGTATCATCTACTAAAATAATTTTGTAAGAAACCTTATGAAGTAAGAAACGGAAAACTTATAATTGAAAAATGAATTAATTAATAGTAGGATAGAAAAATAATTTAAAAGATTACAATTAGTAATTTCATAATCAAATAAATGAATTTTTTTTAAATTAATGTAAAGCTATGTTTTCTAAACCAAAGAAATGCACAAATGACACTACAAATTGATCCTTCATATATGCCTCACAAACATTTTAATAAAATTACAAAAAAAAATTTAACTATTTCCAAAAATAAAATCTTGATATATATAATTTTGCTAAATAAGGTATTTAAACTTTTGATAAATGAAATCTTACTTGAAATCCTGCAATTAATTAACTAATTTTGATAGTTTAGTTTTCATTAAAGTGTAATTTTCTTTTGCTTGCTAAGACCAACATCTATATGTACTTTAATTTTTTTGTCAAATAGCTATAGTTTTATCAAAATCATTTTCATCTATACTTACATATAAGCACGTGCAAAAACAAATGCATAAATGTGTGTAAAATTAAAAAGAATTAAGCATTTAATTAGATTCATATATATAGATATATATATATATATATATATACATACACATACACACACTATCTGTATTCCTCATAAATAGGTTGATTTTCAAGTTTTCTCGAAACCTTTTATCATGTTTTTAAGTAATAAAAATATTAGTGTATGGTTCATAATAGTACGATAACATGTTCATGGTATTTGATACACACAATATAACTTGCAAGCATGTAAAATTACACAGATTTGAATAAAAACAGGGGGTTTTATTTTATTTTAATTTTAGCATGTTTTTGAGATAACATGAAGGAAAAAGACCCAAAGCTATATATTTATTTTTCATCAGTCATAAGCATCCCCCATACTTAGGCTGAAAGTTGATCCATCAGCACTCAAACGGAACTGCTGAAGCCTTTATTGTAAGCATATTCAATAAGGGAATCCAACTCATCATTGGTGCAGTCGATCAAATTGTCCTTATTTTTATCAGCAACGTCCATGGCCTCTTCGACTTGCTTGTTTGGCGTGAGTGCACCTAGATGTTGAAAAGCATCCTTGAGCTGGTCCCTGGTGAGGCTGCCCTGCTTAGAGTAAGATCGAAACACCTGTTCCAATTTGTTTTTCTGATCCTTGTTATCCTTTGTGGCTTGCATTGTGGATTTTGAGGTTATGACAGGGTGATATTAGAGAGAAGGCTTGCCTAGCTTGGTTTGGTTTTCTTTTTCCAACGCAATTCGTTTATATAGACCCAAAACTTTGAATACGATTCTGTTGAAGTATAGGGGTATAAAACATTATTTGGTGGTGGGTTTTAATAATTGATTTCCGTCCTCTTTATCAATAAAAGTATTAAATCAATCAATAAATTTTTGTAATGAACACTTCAACCATGAGGATTGGTACGAATAAAAATATTAATGTTAATTTCTTCTTTTCTTCTGGCTTCAAATTAACCACAGATTGAAAAATGCTAAATAGCAGCCTCCACTATCTTGTGTTGTAGTGATGATACAAGCCTCCACTATCTTGTGTCCATTTTCTATTGTTTCATTTGTTTTAGCCCTCAATTTGCAGTTTAGTTTTTAGTTTTTTTTTTTTTTTGTGGTTGCCTGATTAAATGATACATTTTGGTTTTAATGAATTTCCAGAATTTGGTAGAGCTCGTGAAAGGAGTTCTAGAAAGCACTTTGATGAGCATGCTTGAAATTTGTGATAATTATTGTGAATGAATGTTAAGTTATCAAAAAATAAATAAGTTTAGTTTTAGGACTTTCTTTCTTTTATTGTTTGCTATGAGCAAACTACTGTTAAACTAATTATTTGCATTGTACCACTTCCAGGAATCGTGGCTTTAGTGGGTTAAAACTGTGTCCATGTTTCTCTCTCGTATGCTCTTAATCTGGGTAGGATAGAACTAAGTTTGGGCTATTTCAATTCCTTCGCACCTTTTTTCCCCTGTACTGTAATATTTTCTCAACCGCCCTTTTCAAGGGGAAAGCTGTAATATATATTTTTTATATTTTTTCTTTTTTTTAAATTGGATAATTTTGTAAAAAAATTATATTGATGGAAGTGTCTACATGGCATTCAGATTTAATTTTTTGAATCCTTTATTTTTTTATAAATCTTTATCTTTAACAAGTTCATAATAAAAATTTTTACAAGAATAGATCATCATTGCTAATATTGTGTGACAATTTAATTTTTTTTTGTTTTCATTTTCGTTTTATTTTTTTTTTTTGGTTTTTTTTCTCCCTTTATTTTTTATTAGATCAATTGTTTCAGCAAAAAAAAAAAAAACCCAATGGATATGCCCATGTGCCATCTTATTTCATTTTTTGCCTTTCATTATTTTTGTAATTAGATAAATATTACAATAAAAAAATCAGTATATAAATTTTTTAAGATAAAAATCCATTGAGGTATAGACCACAAAATATCTTGTATCCTATATGTTTCGTTTCCTGTGAATCCAATCGGTGTGCTTTTTTTTAAAAAAAAAATTTAGGATCAGAAGCCTTAAAAAATATGAATTATTACCCAATTATAATAGCATCATCTACTAAAATAATTTTGTAAGAAACCTTTATGAAATAAGAAACGGAAAACTTATAATTGAAAAATGAATTAATTAATAGTAGGATAGAAAAATAATTTAAAAAATTACAATTAGTAATTTCATAATCAAATAAATGATTTTTTTAAAATTAATGTATAACTATGTTTTCTAAACCAAAGCAATACACAAATGACCCACAAATTAATCCTTTCTATATACCTCGCAAACATTTTAATAAAATTACAAAAAAATTTTAACTATTTCCAAAAATAAAATCTTGATATTTATAATTTTGCTAAACAAGTTATTTAAACTTTTGATAATTGAAGTTATCTTTATAAATGAAATCCCACTTGAAATCTTGCAACTAATTAACCCATTTTGGTATTTCAATTCTCATCCAGATATATCTTTCTTTTGCTGCTGAGACCAGCAACAATATGTACTTTAATTTTTTTTGTCAAATAGCCTTAATTTTATAAAAATTATTTTTGTCTATACTTATATATATGCACGTGCAAAAACATATGCATAAGTGTGTGTAAAAATAAAAAGAATTAAGCATTTAAATTAGATTGATATATATATATACACACTATCTGCTTTCCTTCGAAAAGGTTGACTTTCGAATTTCTTCAAACCTTTTATCATGTTTTTAAGTAATAAAAATATTAGTGTATAGTTTATAATAGTATGATCAACGTGTTCATGATATTTGATACACACAATATAACTTGCAAGTATGTAAAATAACACAGATTTAAATAAAAATAGGGGGTTTTATTTTATTTTAATTTTATCATCCTTTTGAGACAACATGAAAGAAAAAGACCCAAAGATATATATTTATTTTTCGTCAGTCATAAGCGTCCCCCATACTTAGGCTGAAAGTTGATCCACCAGCACTCAAACAGAACCACTGAAGCCTTTATTGTAAGCATATTCAATAAAGGAATCCAACTCATCATTGGTGCAGTCGATCAAATTGTCCTTATTTTTATCAGCAACGTCCATGGCCTCTTCGACTTGCTTGTTTGGCGTGAGTGCACCTAGTTATTGAAAAGCATCCTTGAGCTGGTCCCTGGTGAGGTTGCCCTGCTTAGTGTTGGGGAACACCACAGCTCTGGTATCATTTGTTGGGCTAAAAGCCTCCAATCTAATCACACCAGCAGAAGCAAATCAAACAATAAATCAAACACACAAGAGACAACAATTTAACGTGGTTCGATCAACTACCTATATCCACGGATGAGAAATAAGATCCACTAGTTGTAGAGAATTACAAACATACATCAAATCATCAACCTCACTCAACAATCAATACTCATAAGACACTCTCAATCTCCTCTAGTCTTATAGAGTATTCTCAACCCAAACAAACACAAACCCAAACCTTTATGCACTCTTTCAACATAACCAAACACATACGCATATGCTCCCATACATCATACCTATGTGGACCCTCTCAGTCTCCTCTAATCCACTCACAAACAAACATACACACCCATAAGACGTAGAGTCCCAATACTCTTATGAGGTGTCTATCCTACAAAACCCTACAACTCTCTTACATCTTTTTTCTCATACCTAACCCTGTAGAGACTTCACCTATTTATAACCATACAAACTTGCCCATTAAGAATCCCTCTCCTCTTAGAATTCTTCTCCTGTAAGTCAAACATGCCTATTAAGAATCCCTTTCCTTTTAGAATTCTTCTCTTGCAAGTCAAACTTACCTATTAAGAATCCTCTTTCTCTTGGAATTCTTCTTTTGCAAGTCTTCTTGTCCATCAAGCAATATCTGACAAATCTCAAACAAATCTCTAACAAATCTCAAAGAAATCTCTTATGGGATTTGAGTCAATATTCCTAACAATCTCCCCCTTGACTCAAATTCCATCAATCATCTGTCTTCATGCTAGACATGCTTGGCTCCACCTGCAATGGAAGTCTTACAATCATCTTCTCTTTTCTTGTGTCTCACGCTTTATACAAACCAATCTTCAATCTTCAAAACTCGAACTCGAACTCTTCTCTTGAATTGAGCTCCTCTAAATTTATTTCTTTTCATGTCTTAAACCAAGCTTTTCCCATATCTCAAACTGTCAACTATTCTCATGTCTCGAACTATCGACTCTTTCCACATCTTGAATCTTCAACTCTTCTCACGTTTCGAACCTTCAGCTTTGATACCACTTGTTGGGGAACACCACAGCTCTGATACCATTTGTTGGGCTAAAAGCCTCCAATCCAATCACACCAGCGGAAGTAAATCAAACAATAAATCAAACACATAAGAGACAACAATTTAACGTGGTTCAGTCCAACTACCTACATCCACGGATGAGAAACAAGATCGACTAGTTGTAGAGAATTACAAACATACATCAAATCATCAATCTCACTCAACAATCAATACTCATAAGACACTCTCAATCTCTACTAGTCCTATAGAGTATTCTCAACCCAAACAAACACAAACCTAAGCCCTTATACACTCTTTCAACATAACCAAACACATACCCATATGCTTCCATACATCATACCTATGTGGACCCTCTCAGTCTCCTCTAATCCACTCACAAACAAACATACGCACCCATAAGACGTAGAGTCCCAATACTCCTATAGGGTGTCTATCCTACAAAACCCTACAACTCTCTTACATCTTTTTTCTCATACCTAACCCTGTAAAGAGTTCACCTATTTATAACCATACAAACTTGCCCATTAAGAATCCCTCTCCTCTTAGAATTCTTCTCCTGTAAGTCAAACATGCCTATTAAGAATCCCTTTCCTTTTAGAATTCTTCTCTTGCAAGTTAAACTTACCTATTAAGAATCTTCTTTCTCTTGGAATTATTCTTTTGCAAGTCTTCTTGTCCATCAAGCAATATCTGACAAATCTCAAACAAATCTCTAACAAATCTCAAACAAATCTCTTATGAGATTTGAGTCAATATTCTTAACAATCTGCACATTGACTCAAATTCCATCAATCATCTGTCTTCATGCTAGACATGCTTGGCTGCACCTACAATAGAAGTCTTACAATCATTTTCTCTTCTCTTGTGTCTTTACGCTTCATACAAATAAATCTTCAATCTTTAAAACTCGAACTCGAACTCTTCTCTTGAATTAAGCTCCTCTAAATTTATTTCTTTTCATGTCTTAAACCAAGCTTTTCCCATATCTCAAACTGTTAACTATTCCCATGTCTCGAACTATCGGCTCTTTCCACATCTTGAATCTTTAACTCTTCTCACGTTTCGAACCTTCAGCTCTGATACCACTTGTTGGGGAACACCACAGCTCTGATACCATTTGTTGGGCTAAAAGCCTCCAATCCAATCACACCAACGAAAGCAAATCAAACAATAAATCAAACACACAAGAGACAATAATTTAACGTGATTCGATCAAACTACCTACATCCACGGATGAGAAACAAGATCCACTAGTTGTAGAGAATTACAAATATACATCAAATCATTAACCTCACTAAACAATCAATACTCATAAGACACTCTCAATCTCCTCTAGTCCTATAGAGTATTCTCAACCCAAACAAACACAAACCCAAACCCTTGTGCACTCTTTCAATATAACTAAACACATACCCATATGCTCCGATACATCATACTTATGTGGACCCTCTCAGTCTCCTCTAGTTCACTCACAAACAAACATACACACCCATAAGACGTAGAGTCCCAATACTCTTATGGGGTGTCTATCCCATAAAATCCTACAACTCTCTTACATCTTTTTTCTCATACCTAACCCTGTAGAGACTTCACCTATTTAAAATCATACAAACTTGCCCATTAAGAATCCCTCTTCTCTTAAAATTCTTCTCCTGTAAGTCAAACATGCCTATTAAGAATCCATTTCCTTTTAGAATTCTTCTCTTGCAAGTCAAACTTACCTATTAAGAATCCTCTTTCTCTTGAAATTCTTTTTTTGCAAGTCTTCTTGTCCATCAAGCAATATCTGACAAATCTCAAACAAATCTCAAACAAATCTCAAACAAATCTCTTATGAGATTTGAGTCAATATTCCCAACACTTAGAGTAAGATCAAAACACTTGTTCCAATTTGTTTTTATGATCCTTGTTATCCTTTGTGGCTTGCAATATGGATTTCGAGGTTTATGACTGGGTGATATTAGAGAGAATGCTTGTCTAGCTTGGTTTGGTTTTTTTTTCCAACGTAATTTGTTTATATAAACCCAAAACTCGATTTGTATTCCGTTGAAGTGTAGGGGAATAAAATCTTTTTTTGTGTTGGTTTTTAAAATTTGATTTCGATTGAAAGGAAACGATATAATTGTATGACAATTTCTTCATTTGAATTTTTTTTAAGTATCCATTTTATTAATAAAATTAATATATCAATCAATAAATTTTTATAATGAATACACATAAGCAAATATTCCAAGAGGATTGGTACGAATAAGAATATTAATGTTGGCTTGAAATTAACCACAGATTGGAAAATGCTAAGCGTAGTGATAGCGGCCTCCCTTTCTTATGTCCTAGTGATGATAGCAGCCTCCACTATCTTGTATCCATTTTCTATTGTTTCTTTTGATTTTGCAGGTGAAAAGGCTAGACAATGAAGTCAGGAGTAAGGAATCTAAACTCTCACCCTATCCAAATTTGAGCTGTTTCTACATGAAAAAGTTTGAAAAGAATCGTCTTGTTGCTCCTGGTTGGACAGAGCTTGATCATACACATTGATTTTCTAAAAACTTATAATTTGATGAAAGTGTCTTGTCTGTAGGATAATTTGATATTATTGGTTAAAAATATTGTTATAACATATAGATTTATGGACCCATTATAGACATAAACTTTAAGAGTCGTTACTATTTTTTTTTTTGTTTAGGTGCAATTAACCATTTAACTGAATCTATCTTATTTAAAGAGTATATCTAAGATAGACTTAGGCATTTTTAAATAGTAGATTCTAAAATCAATGAAATCAGATTTAAGGTTCAGGAGTGCAATTATGCATGAAGAAGTTTATAGCACCCTTACAGTGCCTATCCAAAAAATGGTATCAGTTTAATTTCAAATTATCTAAACCTTGAAATATTCTTTAATTATACCCAGTAATTTAATTATTAAAAATTAATCCTAAAATTACTCTAATAGTTTAGTAGCAATGTAAGATAATTTTCTTACCTTAAGAGTATTCATAGAGACAATGTCTCACTCTAAAGAGACTCCGTTGTTGAATTTATTAATATATTTTATGTAAAAAATAATTAGTAAAATCCTCCAATAGTTTGGTAAGATTTTACTTTGGTGCAAATCTCCCAATAGTTTGGTGAGATTTTATATGAAAATCATTTATAAAATTTTGTTTTGATGTAGAATTCTAAATAGTTTAGTGAGATTTTATTTGAAAATTATTTATAAAACTTTACTTTGAGAAAATTCATTAAATCTTCTAATTTGGTAAGATTTAATTCAAGATTTTTATCCTCTAATAATTAGTAAGATTAAAAGTATATTATTTTATTTTATTTTAAAAATTCATTAAATCCTCCAATAGTTTGGTAAGACTTAATTCAAGATTTAAATATTTCAATAGTTTGGTAGGATTGAAAATTTATTATTAAAGAAATTACATTATGAAATTTGTCATAACGTCTAGATCCGAGGATCTATCGCTAGACATTGACTTAAGAAGTTGTCACCAATCTTTTTTATCTAGGTGTGATTGGCCACCTAAGGAATATATCCTTTCAGGGAACATCTAAGTTTAAAAGTCCCTAAAAAAATAGGTTCAGGTCTACTAACCAGAACAGGGTTTGGGAGTTCGATTACGTGTGAGGAAGGTTATAGCACCCTCACAACGCCCATCGAAAGATGGTATCAGCTTAATTTTATGTTATACAATAAGCTTTAAAAATTTACCAAGTAATTAATTATTTAAAATTATTCTCAATTGACTTTAATACTTTTAGCAGAAAATTGAAAAAATTCCCTCACCTTAAGAGTATGCAAAAAAACTACTGTTTCACTTACAGAGGCTCTATCGTCGGATTATTTAACATTAAAAAAATTCAAGAAAATAAAAAAAAAATGATTGCTTTAGATATAAACTCTTTTCTCTTCAAGAATTCATTGCTTTTATACAAGGAAAATTGATATTTTCAACTTTTCCTCAAAAATATTTTTTAGAAAGCTTATTTTCAAGGAAAATTGATACTTTCAACTTTTCATCAAAAATATTTTTTAGAAAGCTTATTTTCAAGGAAAATTGATACTTTCAACTTTTTCCCAAAAATATTTTTTAGAAAAACTTATTTTCAAGAAAAATTGATACTTTCAACTTTTCCCAAAAATATTTTTTAGAAAGCTTATTTTCAAGGAAATTTGATACTTTCAACTTTTCCTCAAAAGAATTTTTTTTTGAATTTTATTTAAAGAAAATAATAAAATAAAATAAAATAAAAATAAAAATAAAGATAAAAATAGAATAAAATAAAATGAGATAAAATAAGAAATACTAAATAATTCTAATCTAATAAATAATAATAATAATAATAAAAATAATAATAAATAAATAATAATAAAATGAGAAAAAAACCTGGGAACGGCTTGGCTCGGCTCAACTTGAGGAAGAAAAACGGCTCGGAGATGCGGCTCGGCTCAGCTCGACTTTGCACTCGGGTCACACGCAGGTCGCACGCGGTTTGGCGCTCGGGTCGGGTTGCCCAATTTCAAAACGCGTGGATCCTTTGGGAACAGTAATGCCAAAACGACGTCGTTTTCAACAAGTATAAAAGGCTCATTCTTCTGTTTTTCAATAGACCGATCTTTTCCTCTCTCTCTCTTCCCTTCCTTTCCTCTCCTATCTCTCTAAACAGACGAAGAACTCCGGTTGAATTTCATCAGATTCTGGAAAATGTCATCGAAATCTGGGTTTTTCACCAGAAATTCATCGAAAAGTTGATCGATTTCTGGAAATAGTCGCCAAAAACTGGGTAGCTGACCGAAAAATTCAAACTTGGCCTGAAAATTCACCGAAAAATTTAAACTTGACCGAAAAATTCAATCGGAATCTATAAATTTTTCAGAAATTTTCAGAAAAAAATTTGCCAAAATTCTAAAAAATTTTTGAAATTACTTTGGCCCTTCTGAACGCTTTTTTTTTTCTTTTTGCTCTTTTTCTCAATCAGTCTCTGCGTTTCTGTTCTAGTCTTTATGATTCATGGATCTATTTATAGGGATTGATCAGAAAAGTTTCTGATCAATCCCAACTCCTCCTTGGATTGGGATTCAATCCTTGAATCCAATATAGACTCTGATTGAATCCTAAATCTATGGTAGAATTCCAAATTTCCATCCCAATCCCAGCCGAATAAAAAGAAAAAGAAAATCAAATCAAATAAAAAAATGTTAATAGATAATTTAAAAAAATAATTAGATAAATAAAAATGTTAATAGATAAATAATAATAATAATAAATATATAAATAGATAAGTAATAATAAAAAATATATATTAATAAATAGTAATAATAAATAAATAAATAATAAATAAATACAAAAAATACAAAAATACAAAATACATAATAAAAACAAAATAAAACAAATTGAAATGGGCTTACCCATTTGGACCAGGCCCAATTGATCTGGGCTTGGACCAAATTAGGTGTCTACAGCTGCCCCTCTTTGCATATTTTCTGTGAAACAGAAATTGTGCAAAGATGTAGACACCCATTCAAAACTCCACTCGACCTTTTTTTTTTTTTTGCTTTTTTTCGTTAAAATTTTGATCAAAATTCCTTTAAGCAGAGGCTCAACAACTTTAAAAAACATAAACAAAGCTCCTCTAATCAGAGGCTCAAAGACTTTGAAAATAATAAACAAAGCTCCTTTAATGAGAGGCTCAACGACTTTGAAAATAAATAAACAAAGCTCCTCTAATCAGAGGCTTAACGACTTTTGGGAAGTAAATTGCTCGTCTAATCAGAGGCTCTATGACTTTTGAAAAGTAAATTACTCCTTTAATCAAAGGCTCTACGACTTTGAAAAATAAACAAAGCTCCTCTAATCAGAGGTTCAACAACTTTTGAAAATAAATTGCTCCTCTAAACAGAGGCATGACAACTTTGAAGAATAGATTGCTCCTCTAATCAGAGGTATCACAACTTTGGAAAATAAATTGCTCCTTGACAATCATGTTCAAAGGAGTTGAAAATTGTGTTTGAAGGAATTTCAGGAGATTATGCCCAAAGGTCTTACAAATCAACCCTGATACTGAGAGACATCCTATTTCAAGGATTAGAAACTTACCTGACAAGCTTTTTTCTCAAATTTAAAAATGTTTTTACATCCGTCTTATCTATGTGGGATGTTAGAATACCCCTGCTTCTTGAATTTATGCACTATATTTTCTTGAATGTAGTATATACTATGCAATGCATGTGAAATTCAATGCACGCTATGCAAATGTTGGCTAATTAATTCCTATTTAATTGTGGTACTCAAGTTTCTTAAGCTCTTTTTTTGGGCATCACCCTTTATTCTTCAAAGATCAAATTACGCTGCTCTTCTAAGATCGAGCCAGTATAGCTCTCAATCATCTCTTCCACTCACATTCTTCCTATAAGAAATCTCTTTCCAAATTTAATATCCTTATCAGGAACTGAACATCTCAATTCTACTTTTATCACTCTTGACTTCTTCAATGCAATGTAAAAATCTTTCATGCCATTATTCATTTATCAATCATTATTTCAAACTCAACAAGTAAGAATGCATTTGCACATTTCTTCGATTGTAGAGTATTAAGAAGAAAAGAATAAGAATGGTTGAAAAACTATCAACAAAAAAGGCACACAAAAAGTGAAATAGAATGTTTTTTTATTAGCAAAATGCTGGCAAACTTTGTCCAAGGAAGAATTACAAGGATAAGTATAGGGAGACAAAGCCCAAAAATGAACAATAGGACAATCATGATAACACATCTCAAGGTTTTCTGAAAACCCAACCATCTGATGCATTTAACAACTCAGAGCTCCTCCGAATTTGCTAACCTCTACGCCAATAGATTTTTCAAATTTGATGCTATATTCTCCTTATCTAAGCTTCCTTTTTAGGTTTTCAACTTAGATAAACCCCTATGACTCAAACTGCCCTTTTAAGGTTTTTGCCTTGAGTCCTCATTTTTCATTCACTTTTTTTTCTTTTTTTTCATTTTTCATTTTTTTCATTTCATTTTTTCTCTTTTTTTTTTCAAGCATAGTATTTCTTCACAGCATCAAAATTTATAGGATGGGGTAAATCATTTCTATCCATTTCAGTCAGTATTAGTGTTCCACCCAAGAAAGCCTGTTTCACTACATATGACCTTTTCTAATTCAGAGTCCATTTTCCTCTATTATTATGCTGGATTGGAAGGATTCTCTTCAAGACCAACTCTCTTTCTCGAAAGCAATGGGGTCGAATCTTTTTGTCATGAGCCCTCATCATTCTTTTTTGATATAACTGACCATGGCACAATGTAGTCAATCTCTTTTTTTCTATGAAATTTAACTGTTCATAGCGTTCTCAAATCCATTCAGCTTTTTTCAACTCAACTTTTTTTAGAACCCTTAAGGATGGGATCTCCACTTCCACTAGTAGTACAGCTTCCATCCTATAAACCAAAAAAAATGAAGTTGTCCTAATAGAGGTATGCACTGATGTTTGATATGCATGCAGTGCAAATGATAACTTCTCATGCCAATCTTTATAAGTCTCAGTCATCTTCTCAAAAATTCTTTTTATGTTCTTGTTGGCTGTCTCAACTGCCCTATTCATTTTTGGACAGTATGGTGTCAAGTTATAATGCTTGATCTTGTATTGAGCACATATTTCTTGCATCATCTTACTATTTAGATTCTTGGTATTATCTAAAATAATTCTCTCTGGAAGTCTATATCGACAGATAATCTCTCTCTTTATGAATTTACAAACCACAAATCATGTTACATTTGCATATGATGCTACTTTCACCCATTTTATGAAGTAATCTATTATCACAAAAATAAATTTATGCCCATTAGAAGCCTTTGGGATGATAGGACCAATGACATCCATGTCCCACATTGAGAATGGCCAAGGTGGTGCCATAATATGTAAAATAGATGGCGAAGCATGAATTTTATCAGCATATATCTGGCCTTTATGGCATTTACGAGCATAGTCAATGCAATCACTCTCCATTGTCAACCAGTAGTATTCTGCTCTTATGATCTATCTCGTCATCATATGTCCACTGGCATGTGCCCCACATATTCCATCATGTATCTCTTCAATGATTTTTCTTGCTTCAACCTTACTTACACATCTTAGTAATACTTGATCATGGCTTTTTTTGTACAGAACATCCCCATCTAGGAAAAAACTCATAGCTAATCTTTGGATGACCCTTTTATCATTTTTTATTGCTTGAACTAGGTATTGTTGATCTTTAATATACTATAAGATATCATAATACCAGGGCTTTCCATCCTCCTCTTCTTCTACATTAGAGCAATGAGCTGGCATATCCTTAACATCTAGCCTGATGGGCTAAATGTCAATATTGTCATTAATTCGAATCATTGCGGCTAGAGTAGCTAAGGTATTGATAGTCAGATTCTTTTTTCGAGGTAAATGATCAAACTGGATATCTTTAAATTGTTTTATCAACTCTAAAATATACTTATGATATGGAACGAGTTTTGAATCTCTCGTCTCTCATTCCTCTTTCAACTGATATATAACTAGAGCTAAATCCCCAAACACTTTTAATGCTTTCACTCTTCTATCTATAGCAGCTTGTAGGCCCATGACACATGCCTCATATTTAGTAATGTTATTTGTGCAATTAAAATTTAACCTTGCTATTATAAGACAGTATTGTTCTTTTAGGGAGATCAGAATTGCTCCAATTTCATGTTCCAAGGCATTGGTAGCTCTATCAAAATACATTCTCCAACACTTTTCTCCATGCCTCCCTTTCTCCAATTGGAAAATAGTTATTAGATCTTCATTAGGGAATTCTAACCTCATTGGTTCATATTCTTCAATAGCATGATCTGTGAGGAACTCCGCTATAGCGCCTTCTTTTATTGTCTTTTGGCTTACATATATAATATCATACTCCGAGAGCATTACTTGCCATCTAACAATTCTTTCAAATAAAAAAGGCTTTCGAAGATGTATTTAATTGGATCCAGTTTTACTATAAGCCATATGATATGATAGAGCATATATTGTCTGAGTCTTTTGGCAGTCCACGTTAATGCACAATATATTTTCTCCAATGAGGAATACTTGGATTCATATTCTGTGAACTTTTTACTCAGATAATAAATAGCTCTCTCTTTTTAGTTAGACTCATCTTGTTGCTCCAGCACACATCTCATTAAATTTTCACACACTGTTAAGTATAAAATTAAAGGTTTCCCTGGAATAAGTGGCACCAACACTGGAGGATTTGACAAGTATTGCTTAATTTTATCAAAAGCCACTTGACATTCTTCATTCTATTTTTCAAGATTATTCTTACAGAGAAGCTTAAATATGGGATCATATTTATAAGTAAGTTGAGAGATAAATCGAGAAATATAATTCAATCTTCTCAGAAAACCTCGAACCTCCTTTGGTGTACTCATAGGTGACAAATTTTGAATGACCCGTATCTTGTCTGGATCGACTTCAATTCCTCTTTCACTGACCATAAAACCTAGTAACTTCCCTGACTTTACCTCAAATGTGCACTTGGCTAGGTTTAATTTAAGCTGAAACCTTTTCAATCTCTCAAATAACTTTCTGAGGCTGGTGATATGATCTTCATTCTCACAAGATTTTATAATCATATCGTCTACATACACCTCAATCTCTTTGTGCATCACGTCATGGAAGAGTGTTACCATGACCCTTTGATATGTTACCCCAGCATTTTTTAACCCAAAAGGCATGACTTTGTAACAAAAGGTTCCCCATATGGTCACGAAAGTAATTTTTTTCATATCATCTGCAGCCATTTTTATCTGATTATACCTTGAGAACCCATCCATAAAGGAAAAAATTAAATGCCTAGCCATGTTATCTACTAGTGTGTCGATATACGATAAAAGAAAGTTATCCTTTGGACTAGCCTTATTCAAATCACGATAGTCTGCACACATTCATACCTTTCCATCTTTTTTAAGAACCGGTACTATATTGGCTACCCACTCTAGATACTTAGCCATTTGTAGAAAACCTGCATCAAACTATTTTTTCACCTCTTCTTTGATCTTTAGTAGCATTTCAAGCTTCATTCACCTCAGTTTCTGTTAAACTGGCTTACATTATGATTTTAGAGGCAATCTGTGCTCTACTATCTCCGTGCTTAGTCCTGGCATATTTTGGTAAGACCAAGCAAATACATCCATGAATTCCCTAAGTAGATCTGCCAAATGTTGTTTATCTTCTGATGAAAGTGAAGTGCCAATTTTGACATCTTTCTTATTCTCTTCATTTCTCAGATTCACCAAGTTAACTATCCCTGATGAGGCTCAATTGACTTATTTCTTGTTCAATCAATCTTATTAGGTCCGGAAGCATAACATATTCCTCATAATTCTCTTCATTGTCAAGTTCATCAGTGTTAATTGAATTCTCAAAACTAACCTCTTAATTGTTATCATAATTATCTTCATGTTTATTTAAGGACCTAAAATTGTATGAAATGAGATATGTTGACAAGATTTGTTTGAGAAAATGGCAATAATAAAAACACAAGAAGAAATGAATGAAAATGCATCCTTCTAAATTTTTATTAAAATAATAAAAGATAAATGGCGCAAACAAGAAAGATCATCCTAATGTCTTGGGCAATAGCTATTGGGATGTTACAATTATATTGTATTAATTTCAAAAGTCACAGACACTTCAATGGCACTGCAATTGTTTAGCTCATAATTTGGTGGACCCACCCCTTTTGATTAAGCCCTACTTCATCTTTAATAGCATTAATGGTTAACTGGGCAAAAGCCCTTTCCATGCTTTTTTCTGTATTTGAATACATGAATCCTCCAGGTCTAAAAGTCTCATACAGGTGTGGGATAACCATTAGTCTTACTATTTTTTCTACTGGCCTTCTCTTGATCTCTCATTTTACTATCTCATAGCCTAAGCCTAACCTTTCACTATTGTCTATCACTGTCGGGGGTTCTTTTATTCCTTGCAAGTTCTTGCCCAGCCTTAATCCTGGATACCAGCCCTTATTGATGACTTGGCTTATCACTATCCTTGAAAAAGATTAATTTTTAAGTCCTTCACCTATACAATTAACCAATTCAAAAGATCGATAGGAGCATTCTACTACTTTTTCGATAGCCTTTACATACAGAGCATTCAAGGTTGGGTCACTAGCATGTCTTCCTCCCAACTACCACTACTAATTGACCTTTTACATTAAACTTGATCTTTTAGTGTAAAGTAGAGGGCACAGCACCTGCCATGTGAATCCATGGCCTTTTTAGTAGACAACTGTAGGAGGAAGAGATATCCATCACTTAAAACTTCACATTAAAAGTGTATGGCCCTATTTGCAAGGACATCTCGATATCTCTCAAGACCTCTCTTTTGGTTCTATCAAAAGCTCTCACGATCATCTGACTGTCTTTCATATGAGAGTAGTCAATGGGTAACCTTGCCAAAGTTAACATAGGCATGACGTTGATAGCGGAGCCATTATCAATAAGGACTTTAGCTATGATATGGCTCTTGCACTTGACTGTGATATGCAAAGCCTTGACATTTCTTCTTCCCTCCGAGGAAATTTCATCATCGTTGAATGAAATGTAATTCAATATGACTAGATTTCTAACTAGGTGGTTCACATATTTAACAGATAAATTATGTGCCACATATGCCTGGTTCAATACTTTCAGCAGGGTGTTTCGATGTGGCTTCGAATTTAATAATAGTGATAGTAATGAAATTCGTGTTGGCATTTTATTCAACTGTTCAACAACTGAATACTCACTATGTTTTACCAGCTTCAGGAATTCACAAGCTTTTTTTTCTAACACCAACTTCGGACGATCTTCCTCAGGTTCTACTTCAAGGTTATTTTGTCCTTCTCCTTCATTAGCCTTCTCTCTTCTAGCTTTCTCTAATATTTTTAGAGTGTAACATCTTTCACTTCGGGTAATACCTCTTACACTAGTTATATTGGAAGTGTCAGCTTTAGAGACATCCCCTTCTTACCCCTGAACTACTGTATCGCAGCCATATTTCTAGGGTAAAGCTTTATCATCCTTATATGGGAAAGGAGTCGAAACTTTAAAAGTTATCAGCCTGGGAATGAGTTTATCTATGATTGACTTTGGCTTGTTCCCATAATGGATGGTCACCGACTTTGGAAATAGTTTTATAGGCTTATCAGTTATAGACACTTCAACACTTTCTAAGTCTTCTCTTTTTTCATAGACCTCTATCTAGTATAAATTCAAGAGCTTTTGCACTTTTTAGTGAAACTGCTCACAAGTTTCGATAAAGTGACCCATTGTCCCGCTATGATATTTACAACAAGTGCCAACTATATATATTCCATGATGGCTGTATAGACTCACTGGTTGTATCATGTCAACTTTTCATAAAATATCAAACAGCTGACTAAGAGGCGTTTTAATATCTGCCACTTCTTTCTTAAAATGATGCTCTTGTTCTTCACTTAAAGCATTCATATTATGATTAGGGAAGGGATTGCCACTAAAATTTGGTGTAGTTACCCCTCCTGTATCAAAGCTAATTATTCCATCCTTGATCAATCGTTGCACTTTGTGTTTCAGGACGGTGTGATTTTTGATAGAGTAACCGACAATCCTATAGTGATAGTCACAATGGGCTGTGGGATCATACCACTTAGGGTAAGGTAGCTTGAGGGGCTCTAATTTACTAGGAGCAATCAGATGACTGTTGTAAAACTCATGATATAATTCTGTATAGGTCATTAGGATTAGGTCAAATACAGGTTTTTTGTGAGTAGTTTGTTACTCTCGTAAACCACCCATTAGGTTAGCTAGATGAGTTTAGGGTTTTAGGTAGGCTGAATATTAGGACTATATGTGGTATTCTAAGGCCTAAGAGGAGGTTGATATGTTTGGGGATAAGGTGACTGTGTAAATGGTTGGTATGGGTAAGGGGAAGTGTTATTTACAGTAGGGTAATATGGAAGGTATCCTTGTGGTGAGTAGGGCTGATAACCTCCAAATTATCGTCTATTAAAGCTCATAGCTTGAGCTTCAGTCTTTTTCTTCTTTGGGACTCTTTTGCTAGATGCTTCACTTCCTTCCAACTTGCCATTCTTGATGGCATTCTCGATAATTTCTCCTGAAATTACCATATCAGTGAAATTTTTGGTTGCATTCCCTATCATCTTTTCATAATAAAGAGGTTTCAAAGTGCTAACAAACAGCATTGTAATCTCTTTCTCAGTCAGAGGAGGTTGTACTTGAGAAGTTACATCCTTCTATTTCTGAGCGTATTCTTTAAAAGACTCATTTGCCTTTTTCTCCAGGTTCTGTAAAGACAAACGATCAGAAGCCATATCGATAATATGTCGATATTGATTGATGAAGTCATGAGCTATATCACTTTAAAAATGAATGCGGGTTCTATCAGCTGGACATACCACCTGGCAGCAGAGCCTGTAAGGCTATCTTGAAAAATATGCATTAGTAGTTTTTCATTATGGGCATGGGCTGCCATCTTCCGACAATACATGGTGATATGAGTTTTTGGGCACTTCGTATCATCATATTTCTCAAATTTTGGTACTTTGAACTTTGGTGGAATGACTACATCCGAGACTAAGCATAGCCCAGCAGCATCAACAGAACCATAAAATCCAATTCCTTCTACGGCTTGTAATCTTTATTCAAACATACTAATCTTTAGATCTTCCTAAGACTCTGCCACTTTTGCTTTCTCTTTATTTTTCAAGTCATCTAGATTAGGAACCGGTTCTATTGCCTTTTTAGTAAAGATAGAATTTACATAGCTATGGTAATGCCCTAGATTGGAGGCTGATGGCATTCCAGGATATGTAGGATATGTGAAGTATTGTGGTGAAACCTCTTGTGTAGACTAGGCTTGAGGTGGACCAAAACCTGAAGGATATAAAAGGTCAGCCACTTCTTGTAATGGGGGAACTTGTTGGTTTGTATTTTTTTCTATTCCTTTTCCCTTATTCAGCTTATTGAGAGCATCTAAAATCTTGCTCAACTTATTTTTAATCTTTTCCTGTGCTTTCTCTAGCTTTTCAAATCTGTGAGAGTTTTTCTGCTCCATTTGTCTGACTCTAGCTTTTGTGTTGTATCGATGGACAGGGTTCTCGCTAGATGGAGCTATCCTTGAACCTTGAGTACCATATCTTAGAATTAGTAAATTTGCATGACTATCTCATGGTTACTTTGTTAAGTGTAATGAGTGAGAATGCAATGAATGAGAATGCATGTATGCAAAGAACATTTGCCTTAAAGACGGTATTTAACTAAAAGATTTCATTTATTCCAAAAAACTTTTATTTACATTGAGTTTATCATCCTAAAATTATAACCATAAAATTGTTTGATCTGTTCATATTGGGCCTTGGCTTTTTCGATAAAGTTTAATAGATGCTGCCCATGCTCTCTTACTGGGGTCACCACTTGTTTTAATACCTCTACCTCTTCTACCATCTCTCTTGCCTTGCATACCCCTTTACAAATTTGGGTCGTTAGGTACTCAATATATTTCTATCTTCTTAAGTTCTCTCTTTTACCATACCAGACTTGGTATGATAACTCTCTATGCTCCCTAAGTAATGCAGCAATATGGTCTTCTTGTTCATTCAACTTTTATCTCAGCCTGCTTAGATAACTATTCAGCATGTTATTCTCTATCTATACTTAGGTACTTTCTTCTTCCAATTCAGCATATTCTTGTTTCAATCTTGCATTCTCTTCAGTTAGCTCAACAATCATTATCTCTTTGGCCCTTTCTCTCACGCATAATCTCTTATATTTTGATATAGCTCTGCTAGGTCTTCAATAGTCGTATCATGTTATCTAACAATCTTACAAACTTTGGCTTCATGTCTTTCAGCTCTATCTTTCCACTGGTCTTTTTCTTCTCGAAGCTTCTAGATTTCTTACTTTAACTTACCCTTTTCCTACTCAAATTTTTTTGTCGCAAGCTCTAATTCTGATGGTGTCTCTTCAAGCTTTCCTCCTGTTGGCGGTTGAAAGCTTTCATAAGTGAATACCATTTCTTGTTTTCGTTTTGCTCTCCAAACCAGATACCCTGGAGTGACTTTATCAGTAAACGATCTAAGACTCACTCTTCGGGGATTTTTCCATGCTTTAATCATCTCATTCATCTTCTGAAATGCTTTTGGCTCACTGTAAGAGAAATCTAATTAATGAAGCCCATACGTCATAGGAATAAACTGTTCTGCCCCAAACTACCTTTTCACTGGGAGTGATGTATAATTTGTCGCTCTCTATAAACACAGAAGTGGGGCCACTATATTTATCCCCACATTGATACAACATAGGCTCACAATTCATCCATGGGGCCAACCATCTTACTGTGGCACTGGTCAATTTTTATAGGAAAGTTATCCATTCTTTTTTAGATTTTGGTTCTGACCACCCACTTTCACAGAATTCTTTGATCAGAGCTCGATTACGAGCATAAAGCTTTGAGAAAGCACCTTTTCTCCATTCGAAATGGCTTTTCATCCATAAGTACAATAACTGTATGCAACCTATAAAGTGCCCTCCATTCCGACGGTAGTAACTCAAAGATCTGATAGTCTCTACTAATATTATGGTTGAAGGATTACAGCCATTGATCACACTCTCGAAGAAGTCAACCACCGTTATCTCAATATAACCCAAAACCTTTGAGAAGATCACCATTCCATATATAGCTAAGGCAAATACATCTAACCCCCGTTCTTCGTTGGCATGTTGCAATAGAAACTCATGAAAGAACTTCCACGGTAGACAAACCTGTTCTTGTTTCTTCTTTATATGAGAATCCACAACTTCTTTGTCTATCCTCATGAGTTAACCTAAACCATTACAAAATCCTGACTTGTGTTTTTTGACATATATCTTATCGGGAGCCTTGAGGTGCAAACCCAACAAAGTTGAATATTCTTTGATGGTTGTGTCATATCAACTTCATTGAAGATGAAATACTTGTATGCAGGATCCCAGAATTATGCTACAGCTCTGATTAGTTGATCGTCGACAACTACTGCTAGAAGGTGTGCTATATGCCCGTGTCTCTGGCAAAACTGCTCTTATCTTGACGAACTCATCTTCTTCCATATATCAACCAAGTCCTCTAGATTATTTTGTTTGAGAAGGATAGATGTTTCTTGAGACAAGGTAGAATCATATCCGATTGATAAACAATCCCACATCTTCAGTTGAATCTTTTTTTACTGGACCCTTACTTCGTTGGGTGACTCACAAGGTGCTAATACAGATGAAGAACAAACTAGTTGTTTTGTGGAGTCCATGAAAAATTTTTGTTAAAGACCGTCTTTCAAGCAAATGTTCTTTATGCAACTTTATGATATGAGCATGAACTGATGCAAAAGAATAAGAGAAAAGGTTAGTATGCTCAAAAAATAAATAAATAAATAACTAAGTAACTTAAAATATCACACAGAATAAGAGGAATGAATCCTATGCTTTTGGTTAATTCTAAAAAGGAAGAATAATGGCTCTATCTATAGGTTAGGCACTCTTAAGGTTCACTATATGTGGTTTGATGTTAAAGTCTAAAGGTTCCCAAATTACTCCTTACATCATTGTCCATCACAGACTAGTAAGGCACCCTAATCCTCACCCATTACAAGCTACAAGCGAAAAAGGTTCAATTTGAGTGGGAGTATTTCGTTAGCCACTGCAAAGGCATTGACCTCACGAAAGTAATAGGTACTTTACTCCCTCCTAGAGGGACGGAGCTCGGGTATAGAGCTCATATTATGCATATGCATATGAATGACATAATTAATAAAGTAAATAAACATGAATGAATAAAAGAATCTATACAAAAGGTTCAATTTTATTAGGCTTTTGGATAACACAAATTTATTTGCTAGCCTAACACTCAGACATCCCCAGTGGAGTCTCCAAGCTGTCATAACGTCTAAATTCAGGGATCTATCACTAGACATTGACTTAAGGAGTTGCCACCAATCTTTTTTATCTAGGTGTGATTGGCCACCTAAGGAATCTATCCTTTCAGGGAACACCTAAGTTTAAAGGTCCCTAAAAGAATAGGTTCAGGTCTACTAACCAGAACAGGGTTCGAGAGTTCGGTTACGTGTGAGGAAGGTTATAGCACCCTCACAACGCCCATCGAAAGATGATACCAACTTAATTTTGTGTTATCCAATAAGCCTTAAAAATTTACCAAGTAATTAATTATTGAAAAGTATTCTCAATTGACTCTAATACTTTTAGCAAAAAATTGAAAAAATTTTTTCACCTCAAGAGTATGCAAGAAAACTACTATTTCACTTGCAGAGGCTCCATCGTCGGATTATTTAACATTAAAGAAAATTCAAAAAAATAAAAAGGAAAAAATGATTGCTTTAGATATAAACTCTTTTCTCTTCAAGAATTCAGTGCTTTTATACAAGAAAAATTTATACTTTTAACTTTTCCTCAAAAATTCATTTTTGAAAACTTATTTTTAAGTAAAATTGATACTTTCAACTTTTTCCCAAAAATATTCTTTCTCAAAAATATATTTTAGAAAGCTTATTTTCAAGGAAAATTGATACTTTCAACTTTTCCCCAAAAATATTTTTTAGAAATACTTATTTTCAAGGAAAATTGATACTTTCAACTTTTTCCCAAAAATATTTTTAGAAAGCTTATTTTCAAGAAAAATTGATACTTTCAACTTTTCCTCAAAAATATATTTTTTTGAATTTTATTTAAAGAAAATAATAAAAATAAAAATAAAAATAAAGATTAAAATAAAATAAAATAAAATGAGATAAAATAAGAAATACTAAATAATTCTAATCTAATCAATAAATAATAATAATAATAATAAATAAATAATGAAAAAAACCTGAAAATGGCTCGGCTTAGCAGCTCGGCTCAGCTCAGCTCAGCTCCGTACTTGGGTCACATGCGGGTCGTAAGCGAGTTGGCGCTCGGGTCGGGTTGCCCAATTTCAAAACGCGCGGATCCTCTGAGAATAGTTACGCCAAAATGATGTCGTTTTCAACAAGTATAAAAGGCTAATTCCTTTATTTTTCAGTAGATCGATCCTTCCCTCTCTCTCTCTCTCTCTTTCCTTCCTTTCCTCTCCCCTCTCTTTAAACAGATGAAGAACTCCGGTTGAATCTCGTCGAATTTTGGAAAATGTCACCGAAATCTGGGTTTTTTATTGAAAGTTCATCGAAATGTTGGTCGGTTTCTGAAAATAGTCGTCGAAAACTGGGTAGCTGACCGAAAAATTCACTGAAAAATTCATCGAAAAATTCAAACTTGGCCGAAAAATTCAATCGAAATCTAAAAATTTTCCAAAAATTTCCAGAAAAAAAATTCACCAAAATTCTAAAAAAAATTTGAAGCTGCTTCTGGCCCTTTTGAATGTTTTTTTTTTCTTCTCGCTCTTTTTTTCAGTCAGTCTCTGCGTTTCTGTTCTAGTTTTTGTGATTCGTAGATCTATTTATATGGATTGATCAGAAGAGTTTTTGATCAATCCCAACTCCTCCTTGAATTGGGATTCAATCCTTGAATCCAATATGGACTCTAATTGAATCCCAAATCCACGGTAGAATTTCAAATTTCCATCCCAATCCCAGTCGAATAAGAAGAAAAAGAAAATCAAATCAAATAAAAAAATGTTAATAGATAATTAAAAGAAAATAATTAGATAAATAAAAATGTTAATAGATATATAAATAGATAAGTAATAATAAAAAATATATATTAATAAATAGTAATGATAAATAAATACAAAAAATACAAAATACAGAATAAAAAATAAAATAAAACAAATTGAAATGGGCTGACCCATTTGGACCAGGCCCAATTGATCCGAGCTTGGACCAAATTGGGTGTCTACAAAATTCTTTATTAGTTTGGTAAAATTCATAATTGAAATTTTCTAAACCAATGAAATAAAAAATTCATAATTTAAAACTCACAATCTTTAAATTTTATTTTAAACGTACATAAAAAAGTAAAATAAATGAATAAATATATAAATAAACAAAATGTAAAAATTACCCTAATGGATGGAGACATGCCTAGGTTGAAGTATCTCTTCATCTATGGTAACAGATAATCACCAAAGAGCTCTACCACCAATTTTAACCTAAGAGCTAGGGTATAGAATGCTACTCATCCATTTCTTGGTGGGTTTCCCTTTTTTTCTCCCCTTTTTTTTGTATTTTGTTGATTGGTGTTTATATTAGGCCTTTTGCTAAGAGTTTTAACGATTTGCATTGAATGAAAAGGATTGCAAATCAGATTATACTCTGAACTTATTTTTTCTTGATTCTCTTTAAAATTTATTTAATTAATTTCTAGAATTGTCTCAATTTTCCTTGATTTTCAGAGTCCCTTAAAACTTCCCAAGCTAAATTTGACTTTGATTCCTTGATTTGCTTTCTTTTCAACCTTCCTTTAATATTTGAAGAGATCATGTTTTAGTTTTAATTGTCGAGATCATCCTTGATTAGTGCTCAAATTACTCCATAAATTTTATTGACATGATTTATGATAAAAATTTAAAATAAAATAAATAAAAAGAGTAAAACATATAAATAAATAAGATATAAAAAGAAATGAAGGAAATTGGACAATTGGGCTTAGTTTGAGCCCCGAACTAAATAGGGTGTCTACAGTTGCCCTCTTTGCATAGTTTTTGTAAAATAAAAATTATGCAAAGATATAGATATCTATTACGTTCAAGCCCAAATTATTCAATTTTTTTCTTTTTTTTAAAGGCTCTTAAAAATGAAGGCACACAACATTTTAAAAAATTAAGGACGACACCCGAAGGTTTTGACAATCATGCCCAAAGGTTTTATAGATCATGTCCAAAGAGCTTGAAAATTAAGCCCGAACGTCTTACAAAAGCATTCATTAAAAAATGCTCATTTAAACAAAGGCTACACAACTATTAAAAAAGTACCTAAAAGTTTTAAAAGATCATACCCAAAGGTCTTAGAGATTATGCTCGGAGTTCTTACAAATCTTGACTCTAAAATAAATTCAACTCGAAAGACTTACAAATCTTCCCTAAAGGACTTAGAGATTATGCTCGGAAGTCTTACAAATCTTGATCTTAAAATAAATTCAACTCGCAAGACTTACGAATCTTGCCCAAATGACTCAGAGATTACACTTAGAAGTGTTACAAATCTTGACTTTAAAATAAATTCAGCTCAAAAGACTTATGAATCTTGTCCAATGACTTATAGATTATAATCAGAGGTCTTATAAATCTTGACTCTAAAATAAATTCAAGTCAGAAGACTTGCGAATCTTACTCGAAGGACTTGGAGATTATGTGTAGAGGTTTTACAAATCTTGGAGATTATGCCTAGAGGTCTTACAAATCTTAACTCTAAAATAGATTCAGCCATGAAAATTTATGAATATTGCCTAAAAAACTTCGAGATTACACCCGAAGGTTTGATAAATCTCAACTCTAAAATAAATTCAGCTTGAAAGACTTATGAATCTTACCTAGAGGTCTTACAAATTAAACTTCAAAAAAGCTTATTTAAAATGAATGTTCAACCACTTTAAAGAGAAAAAAGATATTTTGAGGTTTTAAAAATCATGCTCGGAGGTCTTATAGATATTGCTTGAAAGACTTTTAAAATAGTTTAATAGTTTTGAAGGTGTTGCCAAAGGGTTCATAAAAAAAATTATCCGAAGGTTTTTTAAGACTAATACTTAAAAATTTTAACAAATTTACCTTGAGGTAAAATCTTGTTTGATCAAAGTTTCGATTTTTATCAAAAATTTAAGTCAACATCTCTTTCCCCTAAAAAATATAAATGCACATATAAAATAGATGTGATGTATACTATGTAAAAAATGCATGAAGTGCAATGAATTAAATGCATGAATTTTATACCAAATGTCCTTAATTGTGGTAATAGGTTTCTCAAAACTTTTTCTTCCTTCCATCTTTCCATAACATATCCTCTGAATTAGTTGACAAGTTCTTTCATTCCCTAAAGTAGACATTCTCAACATTTTCATTCTTGAAAACTATTCTTCTTTTCTAGTGAGTTGTTTTAATTTTGATCCCTTGCATTTGGTATTTTTTTGTCCCAAAAAGGTCTTTTATAGCATTCACTTATCTCCCACCCTAAGCATTAAGATCCACTATATTTTGAACATTTTTCAAAACTTCCCATGAATAGCAATAGAAATTGCCCCAGATATCTCTCTTTTACATGTGATCAAATCTCTTAAAAATTGATGATTATTGCTTAAAATAAGGATGATGAATCATAATTTTGGTCTTCCAAAAGGATGTAATGGTTTGGCACCCCTTTCAGTTCTTGATATATGGTATTTTAATAAATATCAAGAACAACTATGTTAGGTTCAAATTTTCAAGTTTGAAAAAAGAACAAGGCCTAAATTCTAGAAGGAATCTTCATACTGAGATCAATCTTTTTGGGCCTTTAAAGAAAAGTCTTCTTGGTGCTACATGAAAAGTCATGAGTTGCTTTCAGAGTTTCAATCTTGCTTTAGGCTGCCCTTTCAAGTTTTCACCCTAAAACTTCATTATTTTCTCTTTTTTTTTAATGATATTCCATCATGCATTTGAGCATTCAAAATTTATCAAAAAGTGATGGTGATTTCCTAAAGAAAAACTCATTAATTTAGATGTCCATACTTGATCAAAATAGACTTTTTAAAGGACGTAATGTGGGCTGAGGTTTAAGGTTTTAAAAAAAGCATAAATAGGCCCAAAAAATGTATTTATAGGTGATCAAACCAAATATCATTTATTTTTTAGAAACATATTTCCTTTTTTCAAAGATGCATTTTCTCTTTTCTCTCTTTTTTTCTTCTTTTCTTTTCTTCTCTTTTTTTTTTTCTTTTGCATGAGCTTAAAATTTTTTAAACTCATCTTATTTCAAGCTTGCTTCTTAACATAAGGCATTATTTGCTAACCCTCAGCACAAGATTAGATGCCATCTTGATGAGATCCTTTTTCTCTTAAACTTGTCCCCAAAATTTAAAGGTTGATCCCTAGTTAAGGTTCATTCGAAAGAATAATCAAAGGTTTAAAAAAGGTAGCAAATGGATTTTTTTTCTTTTATGAAGGGAATTTAAAAGATAACCATTTTTCATTTCAAGTATGGATACCTATTGAAAAGCAGTCCTTAAGAGACAACTTGTTTCTGATTGATTTTAGGTTCATTTGAATGCCCCACAAGCATGATTTCATAATCAACTCTCTTTTTTTTTTTTTTTTTTTTTGTAATTCATGCATTTTATTAATTTATTCCACGAAAAAGTAAATATCCAAAAAGTTTGGTAGGACTTATTTTGAAGCAATCCTCTAATAGTTTAAAGGATAAAATTTCTTTATTTATTTGAAAAGACCTTTTTTCTATTGAAAAGATTTTTTAATTATTTTTTATTATTTTGAAAATTTTATTTACCAAAATTTTTTTGTTTGAAAAGATTTTTTTAAGAATTACTTTTTTTTTATTTTTTTCTTTTAGAAATAAAAATGGAAAAAATAACATTTTTTTAAAAAATAAAAAATGGGTTAAAAATAAAATAAAATAAAATAAAATTAAAAAATAAAAAAATAGAAAAAGAAAAACCTGCGATCAGGTCGGGTCGGTACCAAGGTCAAAATGCAAGTCAATGAGTCATGTGCGGATCCTTGGCTATATAAAATGGTGTCGTGTTAGAAGAGTATAAAAGCCATACCACTCAGCTTTTCTTTAGAACTATTTGATTAAGCCTTTCTTTCTAAAATGTTTATTCTTTTGTCTTCTCTCTAATTGATTTCCAAAAATTGACGAATAAATCTCAAAAGCTGATAGGGAATTTTCAAGAACCCAACTGTCATAACGTCTAGATCCGGGGATCTATCGCTAGACATTGACTTAAGGGAGTCGCCACCAATCTTTTTTATCTAGGTGTGATTGGCCACCTAAAGAATCTGTCCTTTTAGGGAACACCTAAGTTCAAGGGTCCCTAAAAGAATAGGTTCAGGTCTACTAACCAGAACAGGGTTCGGGAGTTCGGTTACGTGTGAGGAAGGTTATAGCACCCTCACAACGCCCATCAAAAGATGGTACCAGCTGAAATTTGTGTTATCCAAAAGCCTTAAAATTTTACCAAGTAATTAGTTGTTGGAAATTGTTCTCAATTAACTCTAATACTTTTAGCAGAAAATTGAGAAAATTCCCTCACCTCAAGAGTATGCAAGAAAAACTACTGTTTCACTTGCAGAGGCTCCGTCGTCGGATTAGTTAAAGAAAAAATCAAGATCAAAATCAAAATAGAAAAAAGAAGGAAAGAAGGATTTTTCTTGTGCAGGGAAAATTGATACTTTCAACTTTTCCCTGAAAATATTTTTTGAAAATTTTAGTTTCGAGGAAAATTGATACTTTCAACTTTTCCTCAAAAATTTATTTTTTTGAAAATTTATTAGGAAAAATTGATACTTTCAACTTTTCCCCAAAAACCCCTTTTTTTTTGAAATTTTGATTTTCAAGGAAAATTGATACTTTCAACTTTTCCCTAAAAATATTTTTTTTTGAACTTTTATTTTTAAGGAAAATTGATACTTTCAACTTTTCCCTAAAAATATTTTTTTTGAAATTTTATTAGGGAAAATTGATACTTTCAACTTTTCCCCAAAAATCCATTTTTTTTGAAATTTTATTTAAGGAAAATTGATACTTTCAACTTTTTCTCAAAAATGTTTTTTTGAAAATTTATTAGGGAAAATTAATACTTTCAACTTTTCCTCAAAGATTTTTTTTTTTTTGAAAATTTATTAGGGAAAATTGATACTTTCAACTTTTCCCCAAAAATCCCTTTTTGAAATTTTATTTTTAAGGAAAATTGATACTTTCAACTTTTCCTCAAAAATTTTTTTTTGAAAATTTATTTTCAAGGAAAATTGATGCTTTCAACTTTTCCCTAAAAATATTTTTTTTTTGAAATTTTAATTTTCAAGGAAAATTGATACTTTCAACTTTTCCCTAAAAATGTTTTTTTTTTGGATTTTTGATTTTTTATTTAAAGAAAATAGAATAATAAAAAAAATAAAAAAAATAAAAGTAAAAAAAATAAAAAATAAAATAAAGATAAAAAGAATATTAAATAAACCTAATCTAATAAATATAAATAATAATAAATAAATAAAAAAAAATCAAAAAAAAAAAAAAAACCTGGAGCGGCTCGGCTATCGGCGTGGCTCGGCTCGGCTCAAGGAAGAAAAAAACGGCTCAGGGGAGCGGCTTGGAGGCTCGGCTCGGCTCGGCTTGGCTCGGAGGTGGGCTGGCACGCGCGGGTCAGGAAGCGGGTCGACGCCCGGGTCGGGTCGGGTTCGGCAAAACGCGCGGATCCCTGGTTAACTTAAAGCCAAAACGACGTCGTTTTGGGAGGGTATAAAAGGCACCTTCCTCCGTTTTTCGGCAGAACCCTTCTCTCCCTCTCTCTCTCTTCTTCCTTTTCCTCTCCCTTCTCTCTAAAACCTGAAGAACACCGTGCCGGATTCTGGAAAATGTCGCCGGAATTTGGAAATTTCGCCGGAAGTTGGTCGGAAGTTGGCCGGATGATCACCGGTTTCTGGGATTCTCGCCGGAAACTGGGCTGTTCGCCGGAAACTTCAAGGTTGGCCGGAATTTTCACCGGAAAATTCAAACTTCGTCGGAATTTTCGTCGGAATCTGGAAATTTCCCAGAAATTTCCAAAAAAATTTTTCGCCAAAAATTTCTAAAAATTTTCCTCACTCCCAGAGCACTCCTAAACTTTTCTTAGCTTCCTATACGCCTCCTTTTCTTTCAAATCAGTAGCTTTGCTTACTGTTTTCTGTGTGTTTTGGAATTGTTCCAGGAGGTGCTTTATATAGGGATTGATCAGGAGTTTCTGATCAATCCCAATTCCTCCTTTGACGGGAATTCAATCTTTGAATCCCACTGGACTCTTCTGATTGAATTCCCACTTCCAATGGGATTCTTCAGCCTTCAATCTCAGCCCTCCAAAATCAAAATAAAAAAACTAGATAATTAGAAAAGAAAATCAAAAATTAAAAAATAAAAAATAATATCAGATAATTCGGGAAAAAGAAGATAGAATTAACAGATGATTTAAAAAAAAATAATAACAAATAAAATAAGATAAACCCAAAAATATATTACACAAAATAATAATAATAATAATAATAATAATATATAACTATATAAATAAAATACATATAAATCTAATCTGAATAAAAATAAATAAATAAATAAAGATATACATAATAATAATAATAATAATAGAATACATAAAATACAAAAGAAGAAAAAATATACAGGATTGAAATGGGCCTTACCCATTTGGGCCAGGCCCAATTGATTTGGGCCCGGACCCAATTGGGTGTCTACAGCTGCCCCTCTTTGCACATTTTCTGTGAAACAGAAATTGCGCAAAGATGTAGACACCCAATCAGGACTCAACTCAACATTTTTATTTTTTGATTTTTTTTTATTTTTGTTTTTATTTTTTTGATTTTTTTGATTTTTTTGATTTTTTTGATTTTTGATTTTTGTTTTTTTGTGTTTTTTTTTTTTTTTTTTTTTTTTTTTTTTACCAAAGCTCCTCTAAGCAGAGGCTCAACGACTTTGAAAAATAAATTGCTCCTCTAAACAGAGGCACCACGACTTTGGAAAGTAAATTGCTCCTCTCAACAGAGGCACCATGACTTTGGAAAAGTAAATTGCTCCTCTAAACAGAGGCACCACGACTTTGAGAAAGTAAATTGCTCCTCTAAACAGAGGCACCACGACTTTGGAAAAGTAAATTGCTCCTCTAAACAGAGGCACCACGACTTTGAAAAAGTAAATTGCTCCTCTAAACAGAGGCACCACGACTTTGAAAAGTAAATTGCTCATCTCAACAGAGGCAACGAACTTTGAAAAAGTAAATTGCTCCTTGACAATCATGTCCAAAGGAGTTGAAAGTTGTGTTTGAAGGGATTTCAGGAGATCATGCCCAAAGGTCTTATAAATCAACCCTGATACCCAAAAGGCATCCTATTTCAAGGATTAGGAACTTACCTGACAAGCTTTCTCTTTTTCAGTAAAATGTCTTCATATTTGTCTTCTCCATGTGGGATGTTGGAACACCCCTGCTTCTTGAATTTATACACTATATTCTCCTGAAAGTAGTGTATGCTGTGCAAATGCATGAATTTCAATGCATGTTATGCAAATGTTGGTCAATTAATTCCTGTTCAATGTATGGTACTCAAGTTTCTCAAGCTCTTTTTTCTTTCTTGGGTGTCAAGCCCTTGGATTCATCAAGGATCCAATTGCACTGCTCTTCTGAGATCGAACCAGTGTAGCTCTCAATTGTCTCTTCCACTCACATTCTTCTTGTAAGAAATCTCTTCCTAGATTCAATTTCCTAATTAGGAACTGAACATGTCGATTCTGCCTTTTTCACTCTTGACTCATTCAATGTAATGTAAAAATCTTTCCTGTTGTTATTCATTCATCAATCATTATTTCAAATTCAAAAAGTAAGAATGCATTTGTACATTTCTTCAATGGTGGGGTATTAAAAAGAATCTGAATGTTGAGAAACAGTCATAAGAAAAAGACACAAAGAATGGAATAGAATGTCTCTTATTAGCAAAATGTTGGCAAACTTTGGTCAAGAAAGAAGTACAAGGATAGGTATGGGGACAAAGCCCAAAATGAACAACTTGGAACTCTTTCGAACTTGTTGGCCCCCATATCAGCAGACTTTTAAATTCGGTGCTGTATCCTCTTTATCTAAGCTGCCTTTTCAGGTTTTCAACTTAGACAAACCCCCTATAACTCAAACCGCCCTTTTTGGGTTTTCGCCTTGAGTCCTCCTTTTTCATTCACTTTTTTTTTTTTCCATTTTTTCACTTTTTTTTCATCATTTTTCATTTTTCATTTTTTCATTTTTCATTTTTTCATTTTTCATTTTTCATTTTTTTCCATTTTTTCATTTTTTCTCATTTTTATTTTTTATTTTTTTTCAAGCATAGTATTTCTTCACAGCATCAGAATTTACAGGATGGGGTAAATCATTTCCATCCATCTCAGTCAATATCAATGCTCCACCCGAAAAAGCCCGTTTCACCACATACGCCCCTTCCCAATTCGGAGTCCATTTTCCTCTACCATCGTGCTGGATTGGGAGAATTCTTTTCAAAACCAACTCTCCTTCTCGAAAGCAACGGGGCCGAATCTTCTTATCATGAGCCCTCATCATTCTTCTTTGATATAGCTGACCATGGCACAACGCAGTCAATCTCTTTTCTTCTATGAAATTTAACTGCTCATAACGTTCTCGAATCCATTCAGCCTCTTCCAACTCAACTTCTTTTAAGACTCTCAAAGAGGGGATCTCTACTTCCACTGGTAGTACAGCTTCCATCCCATAAACCAAAGAAAAAGGGGTTGCCCCAGTAGAGGTGCGAACTGACGTTCAATATGCAAGCAAGGCAAATGGCAACTTCTCATGCCAATCTTTGTAAGTCTCGGTCATCTTCTCCGGAATCCTTTTTATGTTCTTATTGGCTGCCTCAACTGCCCCATTCATTTTCGGACGATAAGGTGCCGAGTTATGATGCTTGATCTTGTATTGAGCACATATTTCTTGCATCATCTTACTATTTAGATTCTTGGCATTGTCTGAAATAATTTTCTCCGGAAGTCCATATCTACAGATGATCTCTTTCTTTATGAACTTACAAACCACGGAACGTGTCACATTTGCATATGATGCTGCTTCTACCCATTTTGTGAAGTAATCTATCATCACAAAAATGAATCTGTGCCGGTTAGAAGCTTTTAGGGTGATTGGACCAATGACATCCATGCCCCACATTGAAAATGGCCATGGTGGTGCCATAACATGTAAAGCAGATGGTGGAGCAAGGATCTTATCAGCATATATCTAGCATTTATGGCATTTACGAGCATAATCAATGCAATCATTCTCCATCGTTAACCAGTAATATCCTGCTCTCATGATCTGTCTTGCCATCATATGTCCACTGGTATGTGCCCCACATATTCCCTCATGCACCTCTTTAATGATTTTCTTCGCTTCAGTCTCATCTACACACCTCAATAATACTTGATCTTTGCTTCTTTTGTACAGGACATCCCCATCCAGGAAAAAGCTCATAGCCAATCTTCGGATGACCCTTTTATCATTTTCTGTGGCATGAACTGGATACTGCTGATCCTTGACATACTGTAAGATGTCATAATACCAGGGTTTTCCATCTTCTTCCCCCTCTACATTAGAACAATAAGTTGGTATATCCTTAACATCTAGCTTGATGGGCTGAATGTCCGTATTATCATTAATTCGAATCATTGCAGCCAGAGTAGCCAATGCATCAGCAATCACATTCTCTTCCCGGGGTAAGTGATCAAATTGAATGTCTTCAAATTGTTTCGTCAGCTCTAGAATATACTTATGATACGGAACGAGTTTTGAATCTCTCGTCTCCCATTCTCCTTTCAACTGGTATATAACTAGAGCTGAGTCTCCGAACACTTTCAGTGCTTTTACTCTTCTTTCTATAGCAGCTTGCAAGCCCATGACACATGCCTCATACTCAGCGATGTTATTTGTGCAATTGAAATTTAACCTCGCTGTTACAGGATAATATCGTTCTTCTGGAGAAATCAAAATTGCCCCAATTCCATGTCCCAAGGCATTAGCAGCTCCATCAAAGTACATTCTCCAACATTTTTCTACATGCCCCCCTTCCTCCAGTTGAGAAATAGTCATTAAGTCTTCATCAGAAAATTCTAGCTTCATCGGCTCATACTCTTCAGTAGCACGATCTGCAAGAAATTCTGCTATAACGCTCCCTTTTATTGCTTTTTGGCTCATATATATAATATCATATTCCGAGAGCATTACTTGCCATCTAGCAATTCTTCCCGACAAAGAAAGCTTCTCGAAGATATACTTAATGGGATCCAGTTTTGCTATGAGCCACGTAGTGTGATAAAGCATATACTGTCTGAGTCTTTTGGCAGTCCACGCTAATGCACAACACATTTTCTCCAATGAAGAATACTTGGATTCATATTCCGTGAACTTTTTACTCAGATAGTAAGTAGCTCTCTCCTTTCAGCTAGCTTCATCTTGCTGCCCCAGCACACATCCCATTGAATTTTCATTTACAGTTAGGTACAGAATTAAAGGTCTTCCTGGAACAGGTGGCACCAATATTGGAGGGTTCGATAAATACTGCTTAATTTTATCAAATGCCTCTTGACATTCTTCGTTCCATTTCCCAGGATTATTCTTACGGAGAAGCTTAAATATGGGATCACATTTGTAAGTAAGCTGAGAGATAAACCGAGCGATGTAGTTCAATCTCCCCAGAAAACCTCGAACTTCTCTTGGCGTGCTGGGAGGTGACAAATTTTGGATGGCCTGTATCTTATCGGGATCAACTTCAATTCATCTTTCACTGACCACAAAGCCTAGCAACTTCCCTGACTTTACCCCAAAGGTGCACTTGGCTGGGTTTAATTTGAGCTGAAATTTCCTTAACCTCTCAAATAACTTTCTGAGGCTAGTAACATGATCTTCACCCTCACAAGACTTTGCAATCATATCGTCTACATACACCTCAATCTCTTTATGTATCATGTCATGAAAGAGTGTTACCATAGCCCTTTGATATGTTGCCCCAGCATTCTTTAACCCAAAAGGCATGACTTTGTAGCAGAAAGTTCCCCACATGGTCACAAAAGTAGTCTTTTCCATATCATCTGCAGCCATTTTTATCTAATTATACCCCGAGAAACCATCCATAAAGGAGAAAATTGAATGCTTAGCCGTGTTGTCTACCAGCGTGTCGATATGAGGTAAAGGAAAGTTATCCTTTGGGCTAGCCTTATTCAAGTCCCGATAGTCCACACACATTCGTACTTTTCCATCTTTCTTAGGAACTGGGACTATATTGGCTACCCATTCTGGGTACTTGGCCACTTGTAGAAAACCTGCATCAAATTGTTTCTTCACCTCCTCTTTAATCTTTAGCAGCATTTCGGGCTTCATCCGTCTCAGTTTTTGCTGAACTGGCTTACATTCTGGCTTTAGGGGCAATCTGTGCTCCACTATCTCTGTGCTCAGTCCTGGCATATCCTGGTAAGACCAAGCGAATATATCTACAAATTCACGAAGTAGATCTGCCAACCGTTGCCTATCTTCAGATGTAAGTGAAGTACCCATTCTGACCTCTTTCTTATTCTCTTCATCTCCTAGATTCACTAAGTCCACTACCTCCTGATGAGGCTCAATTGGTTTATTCTCTTGTTCAATTATCCTCATTAGGTCCGGAGGCATAACATATTCTTCAGAATTCTCTTCATTGTCAAGTTCATCAGTATTAATTGAATTCTCAAAGTTAACCTCTTGATGGTTATCATGATTATCTTCTTGTTCATTTAAAGACCTGAAATTGAATGAAATGGGATATGTTGGCAAGATGTGCTTGAAAGGTGAAAATGCATCCTCTCTATTTTTTATTAAAAATAATAAATGATGAATGGCCCAAACAAAAAGGATCACCCCATAGCCTTGGGCAAAAGCTATTGAGATGTTACAATTACATTGAATCAAAATCAAAAGTTAGAGGCATTTCAATGGCACTCCAATTGTTCAGCTCATAGTCTTGTGGACAAAGACGAACCCATTCTTCTTTGTTGAGCCCCACTTCATCTTCAACAGCATTAATGGCTAACTGGGCAAAGTCCTCTTCCACACTTTTCTTTGCATCTGGGTTCATAAATCCTCCAGGTCTGAAAGTTTCGTACAAGTGTGGGATAAACATCAGTCTTGCTGTCTTTCTTGATGGCCTTCTTTTGACTTCCCACTCTGCCATCTCGTATCCTAAGCCTGCCCTGTCGCTATTGTTCGCTATTGTCGGAGGTTCTTTAATTCCCTGCAAATTTTTGCCTAGCCCAAGTCCTGGACGCCAGCCTTTGTTGATGACTTGGCTCACCACTATTTTTGAAAAAGGTTGACTTTGAAATCCTTCGCCTACAGTATTGACCAATTCAAAAGATCGATAGGAGCATTCCAAAGCTTCTTCAGCAGCCTCTACATATGGAGTGTTCAGTGGTTGGGTCACTAGCATATCTTCTTCTCCAACTACCACTACTAATTGACCTTCCACATTGAACTTGATCTTCTGATGCAAAGTAGAGGGAACAGCTCCTGCCATGTGAATCCATGGCCTTCCTAACAAATAGCTGTAGGACGGAGATATATCCATCACTTGAAATTTTACATTAAAAGTGCATGGCCCAATTTGTAAGGGCATCTCAATATCCCCCAGGACTTCTTTTCTGGTCCCATCAAAGGCTCTCACAATCATTTGACTGTCCTTCATATGAGAGTAATCAATGGGTAATCTTGCCAAAGTTGACATAGGCATGACATTGATGGCAGAACCATTATCGACAAGGACTTTGGCTATGATATGGCTCTTGCACTTGACTGTGATATGCAGAGCCTTGGCACTTCTCTTTCCCTCCAAAGAAATCTCATCATCACTGAATGAAATGTGATTTGGCATAACTAGATTTCCAGCTAAGTGGTTCACATATTCAACAGACACGTTATGTGCCACGTATGCCTGATTCAACACTTTCAGCAAGGCATTTTGGTGTGGCTCTGAGTTCAGCAGCAATGATAATAATGAGATTCGAGCTGGCATTTTATTCAACTGTTCCACAACTGAATACTCACTATGTTTTATCAGCTTCAGGAATTCACAAACCTCTTTTTCTGATACTGGCTTTGGCTGATCTTCTTCAGGCTCTATCTCTGGATTATTCCATTTTTCTCCTTCTTTAACCTTCTCCCTTCTGGCTCTCTCTAGCATTTCTGGAGTGTAACATCTCCCACTTCGAGTAATGCCTCCTACACCAGTTATATTGGAAGCATCAGCTTTGGAGACCTCTTCTTTTTGCCCCTGAATTACAGTGTCACAGCCATATTTCCAGGGTACAGCTTTATCATCTTTGTATGGAAAAGGAGTTGGGACTCTAAAAGTTACCGGTCTGGGAAGGAGTTTATCTATGACTGACTTTGGTTTGTTTCCACACTGAATTGTCACTGGTTTTGGAAACAACTTTACAGGCTTATCAGTCATGTAAGCCTCAGCATTCTTTAGGCCTTCTTTTTCTTCATAGACTTCCATTTGGTGTGAATCCAAGAGTCTTTGCACCTCCTGGTGAAACTGCTTATAGGTTTCAAGAGAATGGCCCATTCCCCCACTATGATACTTACAACTGGTACCAGCTATATATACTCCATGATAGCTGTGTGGACTTACCAGTTGTATCATGTCTGCTTTTCGTAAAACGTTGAACAGTTGGTCGAGAGGTGTCTTGATGTCTGCCACTTCTTTCTTCACATGGCGCTCTTGTTCTTCCCCTATAGCATTCACATTATGATTCGGTAGAGGATTTCCACTAACATTTGGCGCAGCCGTCCCTCCAGTGTCAAAGCAGATCATCCCATCTTTGATCAACCGTTGCACTTTATGTTTCAGGGTAGTGCAATTCTCGGTACAATGACCGGCGATCCCATAATGGTAGTCACAGTGGGCAGTGGGATCATACCACTTAGGGTAAGGTGGCTTAAGGGGTTCCAATTTACTTGGAGCAATTAAGTGACTGTTGTAGAGCTCCTTGTATAACTCCGTATATGTCATTGGAATTGGGTCAAAAGTAGGTTTTTCACGAGTGGTTCGTTGCTCCCGCGAACCAACAACAGGGTTAGTTGGGCAAATTTGTGGTCTTGAGGTAGGTTGGATGTTAGTACTGTACATGGTGTTTTGGGGTCTATGAGAGGCTTGATAGGTTTGGGGGTGTGGTGGTTGTGTAAATGGTTGGTATGGGTGAAAAGAAGTGTTATTTATAGCGGGGTGATATGGCAAGTATTCTGGTGGTGGGTAGGGTGAATAACCTCTAACCTGTTGTCTATCAAAGCTCACAGCCTGAACTTCAGTTTTTTTTTTCTTCGGGACTCTTTTGCTAGATGCTTCACTTCCTTCTAGCTTGCCATTTTTGATGGCACTCTCAATGATCTCTCCCGAGATTACCATATCAGCAAAGTTCTTTGTTGCATTCCCTATCATCTTTTCATAATAGGGAGGTTTTAAAGTGCTAACAAATAGCACTGTAGTTTCTTTCTCAGTCAAAGGAGGCTGTACCTGAGAAGCAACATCCCTCCATCTCTGGGCATACTCTTTAAAAGATTCGTTTGACTTTTTCTCCAGGTTCTGCAAAGACAAACGATCTGGGGCCAAATCGATGATATGTCGATATTGACTAATAAAGTCATGTGCCATATCGCTCCAAGAGCGAATGCGAGTTCTGTCCAGTTGAACATACCATCTGACCGCAGAGCCAGTAAGATTGTCTTGGAAAACATGCATCAAGAGTTTTTCATCATGAGCATGAGCTGCCATCTTCCTACAGTACATGGTGATGTGGGTTTTGGGGCACTTTGTACCGTCATATTTTTCAAATTTTGATACTTTGAACTTATGGGGGATAACCACATCAGGAACTAGGCAAAGCCCTGCAGCATCAACTGACCCATAAAAGCTAAATCCTTCTACAGCCCTTAGCCTTTGCTCTAGCATGCTAATCTTGGAACTTTCTTCAGCTTCTACCTTCATCTTTTCCTTTTCCTTCTCTTTTAAATCATCTAGATCAGGAATTGGTTCTACTGCCTTTTCAGTGAAGACAGGATTTATATAACTGTTATACTGCCCTGGGTTGAAAGTTGATGGCATTCTAGGATATGTTGGATATGCGAAATGTTGTGGTGGGACCTCTTGGACAGACTGAGCTTGAGGTGGGCCAAAACTTGGAGGGTACAAAGGGTCAGCCACTTCTTGCTGGCTTATACTTCCTTCAACTCCTTTTCCTTTGTTCATGTTATTAAGAGCCTCCAGAATCTTGCTTAGTTCATTTTCAATCTTCTCCTGGGCTTTCTCTAGCTTTTCAAATCTATGGGAATTTTCCTGCTCCATTTGCCTTGTTCTGGATCTGGTGTTGAATCGATGGGCAGGGTTTTCACTAGATGGAGCTATCCTGGAACCTTGAGTACCATACCTTAGAATTAGTAAATTTACATGATCATCACATGATTGCTTTGTTAAGTGAAATGAATGAGAATGCAATGAATGAAAAATGCATGTATGCAACGAACATTTGCCTTAAAACAGTATTCAACTAAAAAATTTCATTTATTCCAAAAAAACTTTGATCTACATTGAGTTTATCATCCCAGAATTATAGCCATAAAATTGTTTGATCTGTTCATACTGAGCCTTGGCTTCTTCTATGAAGTTCAAGAGACGCTGTCCATGTTCTCCTACTGGGGCCACCACTTGTCTTAATGCCTCTGCCTCTTTCACCATCTCTCTTGCCTTACACACCCCTTTATGAATTTGGGTTGTTAAGTGCTCAATGTATTTCTACCTTCCTAGGTTCTCTCTTTTACCACGCCAGACTTGGTATGATAATTCTCTATGTTCCTTAACCAATGCAGCGATGTGGTCTCCTTGTTCATCCAACTTTTGACTTAGCCCGCTTAAATAACTGTTCAGCATGTTAAGTTCTGCCTGTGCTTCGGTACTTTCTTCTTCCAATTCGGCATACTCTTGCTTCAATCTTGTATTTTCCTCAGTCAGCTCGACAATGGTTATTTCTTTGGCCCTTTCTCTCACACATAGCCTCTTATGCTCCTGGTGTAACTTTGCTAGATCTTCAGTAGCTGTATCACGTTCTCTAGCAATCTTGTGAACTTTAACTTCATACTTTTCAGCTCTACCTTTCCACTGGGCTTTTTCTTCTTGAAGTTCCTGAATCTCTTTCTTTAACTTGATCTTTTCAAACTCAAATTCTTTTGTTGCCAGTTCTAACTCTGATGGTGTCTCTTCAAGTTTTTCTTCTGTTGGTGGTTGAGAGATTTCATAAGTGAATACCATTTCTTGTCTTCTCTTTGCTCTCCAAACCAAGTAACCTGGGGTGACTTTTTCAGTGAATGGTCCAGGACTCACTCTTTGGGGATTTTTCCATGCTTTGATCATCTCATTCATCCTCTGAAATGCTTTAGGCTCACTGTAAGAGAAATCTAACTGATGAAGCCCATAAGTCACAGGAATGAATTGTTCTCCCCCCAATTGCCTCCTTACTAGGAGCGGTGCATAATTCGTCACTCCCTATAAACCCAGAAGTGGAACCTCTGTACTATCCCCACATTGGTATAACATAGGCTCACGATTCATCCATGGGGCTAACCATCTCACCCTGGCACTTTCTAATTTTTGTAAGAAAGTTATCCATTCTTGTTTAGACCTCCGCTTTGACCAACCACTTTCACAGAATTCCTTGATCGAAAAGAGATTACGGATATAAATCTTCGAGAAAGCACCATTTTCATGTTCGAAATGGCTTTTCATCCACACATACAATAACTGTATGCATCCTATGAAGCGCCCTCCATTCCGACGACAATAACTCAAGGATCTGATAGTCTCTGCTAATATCACCGTTGAGGGATTACAGCCATTGATCACACTCTCGAAGAAATCAACTACCGCTATCTCAATATGTCCCAAAACCTTTGGAAAGATTACCAGTCCGTATATAGCCAAGGCAAATATGTCCAACCCCCGTTCTTCATTGGCATGTTGCATCAGAAACTCATGAAAGAACTTCCAAGGTAGGCAGACCTGTTCCTGTTTCTTCTTTGTATGAGAATCCACAACTTCCTTATTTATCCCCATGAGTTGAGCCAGACTTTTACGAAATCCTGACTTATGCTTTTTGACATATATCTTGTCAGGAGTCTTGAGATGCAAACCCAACAAGACCGAATATTCTTCTATGGTGGGAGTCATATCAACTTCATTAAAGATGAAACACCTGTATGTAGGATCCCAGAATTGTGTTGCAGCTCTAATTAGTTGATCATCAACAGCCACTGCTAGAAGGTGTGCTATATGCCCATGTTTCTGACAAAACTGCTCTTGTCTTGACGGACTCATCTTCTTCCAGATGTCAACCAAATCTTCTAAATTGTTCTGTTTGAGGAGGATAGATGTTTCTTGAGACAGAGTAGACTCATACCCAATTGGCAAGCAATCTCCCATCTTTAGTTGGGTCTTTTCTGACAGGGCCCTTACTTCATTAGGTGTCCCACAGGGTGCTAATACTGATGAAGAACAAACTAGGCGTTCATTGGTGTCCATGAAAAAAATTTGTTGAAGACCATTTTTCAGGCAAATGTTCTTTATGCAACTTTATGATGTGCACATGAACCAATGCAAAAGAAAAAAAAAAGGTTAGTATACCCAGAAAAAGAATAAATAACAAAATAAATTTAAACATCACACAAAGTAAAAGGATGGATCCTAGCTTTTGGTCAATTCTAACAGGGAAGAGTGATGGCTCTACCTATGGGTTAGGCACTCTTAAGGTTCACTATATGTGGTTTTAGGGTTAAAGTCTAAAGGTCCTCAAATTGTTCCTTACATCCTTGTCCATCACAGACTAGTAAGGCACCCTAATCCTCACCCATTACAGGCTACAAGCGGAAAAGGTTCAATTTGAGTGGGAGTATTTCGCTAGCCACTGCGGAGGCATTAGACCTCACGAAAGCAATAGGTACTTTACTCCCTCCTAGAGGGACGGAGCTCGGGTGTAGAGCTCATGTTATGCACATGCACATGAATGACATAATTAACAAGGTAAACAAACATGAATGAATAACACATATATACAAAAATGGTTCAATTTTATTAGGCTTTTGGATAACACAAATTATTTGCTGGCCTGACTCTCAAGCTCCCCAGCGGAGTCGCCAAGCTGTCATAACGTCTAGATCCGGGGATCTATCGCTAGACATTGACTTAAGGGAGTCGCCACCAATCTTTTTTATCTAGGTGTGATTGGCCACCTAAAGAATCTGTCCTTTTAGGGAACACCTAAGTTCAAGGGTCTCTAAAAGAATAGGTTCAGGTCTACTAACCAGAACAGGGTTCGGGAGTTCGGTTACGTGTGAGGAAGGTTATAGCACCCTCACAACGCCCATCAAAAGATGGTACCAGCTGAAATTTGTGTTATCCAAAAGCCTTAAAATTTTACCAAGTAATTAGTTGTTGGAAATTGTTCTCAATTAACTCTAATACTTTTAGCAGAAAATTGAGAAAATTCCCTCACCTCAAGAGTATGCAAGAAAAACTACTGTTTCACTTGCAGAGGCTCCGTCGTCGGATTAGTTAAAGAAAAAATCAAGATCAAAATCAAAATAGAAAAAAGAAGGAAAGAAGGATTTTTCTTGTGCAGGGAAAATTGATACTTTCAACTTTTCCCTGAAAATATTTTTTGAAAATTTTAGTTTCGAGGAAAATTGATACTTTCAACTTTTCCTCAAAAATTTATTTTTTTGAAAATTTATTAGGGAAAATTGATACTTTCAACTTTTCCCCAAAAACCCCTTTTTTTTTTTTGAAATTTTGATTTTCAAGGAAAATTGATACTTTCAACTTTTCCCTAAAAATATTTTTTTTGAAATTTTATTAGGGAAAATTGATACTTTCAACTTTTCCCCAAAAATCCCTTTTTTTTGAAATTTTATTTAAGGAAAATTGATACTTTCAACTTTTCCTCAAAAATGTTTTTTTGAAAATTTATTAGGGAAAATTGATACTTTCAACTTTTCCCCAAAACCTTTTTTTTTGAAATTTTATTTTTCAAGGAAAATTGATACTTTCAACTTTTCCTCAAAGATTTTTTTTTTTTTGAAAATTTATTAGGGAAAATTGATACTTTCAACTTTTCCCCAAAAATCCCTTTTTGAAATTTTATTTTTAAGGAAAATTGATACTTTCAACTTTTCCTCAAAAATTTTTTTTTGAAAATTTATTTTCAAGGAAAATTGATACTTTCAACTTTTCCCTAAAAATGTTTTTTTTTTGGATTTTTGATTTTTTATTTAAAGAAAATAGAATAATAAAAAAAAATAAAAAATAAAAAAGTAAAAAAAATAAAAAATAAAATAAAGATAAAAAGAATATTAAATAAACCTAATCTAATAAATATAAATAATAATAAATAAATAAATAAAACAAATAAAAAAAATCAAAAAAAAAAAAAACCTGGAGCGGCTCGGCTATCGGCGCGGCTCAGCTCGGCTCAAGGAAGAAAAAAACGGCTCAGGGGAGCGGCTTGGAGGCTCGGCTCGGCTCGGCTTGGCTCGGAGGTGGGCTGGCACGCGCGGGTCAGGAAGCGGGTCGACGCCCGGGTCGGGTCGGGTTCGGCAAAACGCGCGGATCCCTGGTTAACTTAAAGCCAAAACGACGTCGTTTTGGGAGGGTATAAAAGGCACCTTCCTCCATTTTTCGACAGAACCCTTCTCTCCCTCTCTCTCTCTTCTTCCTTTTCCTCTCCCTTCTCTCTAAAACCTGAAGAACACCGGTGCCGGATTCTGGAAAATGTCGCCGGAATCTGGAAATTTCGCCGGAAGTTGGTCGGAAGTTGGCCGGATGATCACCGGTTTCTGGGATTCTCGCCGGAAACTGGGCTGTTCGCCGGAAACTTCAAGGTTGGCCGGAATTTTCACCGGAAAATTCAAACTTCGCCGGAATTTTCGCCGGAATCTGGAAATTTCCCAGAAATTTCCAGAAAAATTTTTCGCCAAAAATTTCTAAAAATTTTCCTTACTCCCAGAGCACTCCTAAACTTTTCTTAGCTTCCTATACGCCTCCTTTTCTTTCAAATCAGTAGCTTTGCTTACTGTTTTCTGTGTGTTTTGGAATTGTTCCAGGAGGTGCTTTATATAGGGATTGATCAGGAGTTTCTGATCAATCCCAATTCCTCCTTGGACGGGAATTTAATCTTTGAATCCCACTGGACTCTTCTGATTGAATTCCCACTTCCAATGGGATTCTTCAGCCTTCAATCTCAGCCCTCCAAAATCAAAATAAAAAAACTAGATAATTAGAAAAGAAAATCAAAAAATAAAAAATAAAAAATAATATCAGATAATTCGGGAAAAAGAAGATAGAATTAACAGATGATTTTAAAAAAAAAAATAATAACAAATAAAATAAGATAAACCCAAAAATATATTACACAAAAAAAATAATAATAATAATAATATATAACTATATAAATAAAATACATATAAATCTAATCTGAATAAAAATAAATAAATAAATAAAGATATACATAATAATAATAATAATAATAGAATACATAAAATACAAAAGAAGAAAAAATATACAGGATTGAAATGGGCCTTACCCATTTGGGCCAGGCCCAATTGATCTGGGCCCGGACCCAATTGGGTGTCTACACCAACAAATTATCTAGAAAGCTAAACTCAGAAGTTCCTGGAATGCAAAACCCTACAGAAATTCAAACCCAAAAACACCAAGTCCCAATCCTAGAAAATCTAAACAAATCAAATCCAAGACCTAAAATCTCTTGGTTGCTAAAAAAATTTCTCTTTTTTTTTCTCTAAAATTTCTGCATAATCTTTTTTTTTCTCCTTTCCCTTACTTTGATCACAGGTTTATATAGAGGTTCATGCTCAATCAATTCTCCTTAAATCCATGATTTTGTTTGATTTCCGTTTTAATGAGAATTGATTTTGAAATCAAATCCCAAAATTCTCTCCCTATCATTTTAATGTAAATTGATTATGAAATTAAATCCCAACAATCTCTCCACATCAAATGCCAATTGATTTTGGAATTAAATTCCAAAAATCTCTCAACTATTGTTAAACTCCGAAAAAATATTCCCAGATAAAATGGGGTGTCTACAAATGATCAAAGTTCAAATTTTGACAATTTTAAATATGAATTCTTTATATCATCTTACATTATACATGCACATGTAATAATACATACAAAGCAAGTAATAAAAAGCTAAAAACTATCTTATAAAATGTGGAAATTATAGTGGGGAATTGGGGGTTAGTTAATAGGAAGCCTTAAAAAAAATGAATTATTACCAAATTACAGTAGCATCATCTCAATATAATTATTTTGTAAGAAACCTTTATGAAGTAAGAGAGGGTCTAAATATATAATTGAAAAATCAATTAGCTAATAGTAGGATAGAAAAATAATTTAAAAGATTACAATTGGTAATTTCATAATCAAATAAATGATTTTTTTTAAAATTTATGTAAAACTATGTTTTTTAAACCAACGCAATGCATAAATGACATCACAAATTAATCCTTCATATATGTCTTGCAAACATTTTAATAAAATTAGAAAAAAAAATTTTTAAGTATTTCCAAAAATAAAATCCAGATATATATCATATTGCTAAACATGCTATTTCAACTTTTGATAATTGAAGTTACCATCATAAATGAAATCCCACTTGAAATCCTGCCACTAATTAACTCACTTTGATATTTTAATTCTTATCAGTGTGTAACTATTTTTTACCTGCTGAGACCAGCATTGGTATATACTTCAATCTTTTTGTCAAACATCTTCAAGTTTATCAAAACCATTTTCTTCTATGCTTACATATGCGAGTGCAAACACATTTGCGTTTGTGTACAAATAAAAGGAATTAAGCATTTAAAGTAGATTCATATATACACCATCTGCTTCCTCCCAAATATGTTTGCTTTCAAGTTTCCTCAAACCGTTTGTCATATTTTTAGGTATTAAAAATATTAACATATAATTTATAATAGTGCGATCAACGTGGTCATGGTATTTGATACACATAATATAACTTGTAAGCATACAAAATTACACGCAGATTCGCATAAAACAGGGGGTTTTATTTTATTTTAATTTTATCATGTTTTTCAGATAACATGAAAGAAAAAGACCCAAAGATATAAATTTATTTTTCATCAGTCATAAGCACCCCCCCATACTTAGGCTGAAAGTTGATCCATCAGCACTTAAACGGAACCGCTGAAACCTTTATTGTAAGCATATTCAATAAGGGAATCCAACTCATCATTGGTGCAGTCGATCAAATTGTCCTTATTTTTGTCAGCAACGTCCATGGCCTCTTCAACTTGCTTGTTTGGCGTGAGTGCACCTAGATGTTCAAAAGCATCCTTGAGCTGGTCCCTGGTGATGCTGCCCTGCTTGGAGTAAGATCGAAACACTTGTTCCAATTTATTTTTCTGATCCTTGTTATCCTTTGTGGCTTGCATTGTGGATTTTGAGGTGTGTGACCGGGTGATATTAGAGAGAAGGCTTGCCTAGCTTGGTTTGGTTTTCTTTTCCAATGCAATTTGTTTATATAGACCCAAAACTCTGAATACGATTCTGTTGAAGTGTTGGGGAATAAAACATTTTTTGGTGGTGGGTTTTAAAAATTGATTTCCATCTTTTTTATCAATAAAATTAATAAATCAATCAATAAATTTTATAATGAATACTTAAAAAAATATTCCAAGAGGATTGGTACGAATAAAAATATTAACGTTAATTTCTTCTTTTCTTCTGGCTTCAAATTAACCACAGATTGGAAAAAGCTAAATAGCAGCCTCCACTATCTTGTGTCCATTTTCTATTGTTTCATTTGTTTTAGCCCTCAATTTGCAGTTTTTAGGTTTTTCTTTTTTGGTTCCCTGATTAAATGATGCATTTTGGTCCATTTGGTTTTAATGAATTTTCAGAATTTGGTAGATCTCGTGAAAGGAGTTCTAGGAAGTACTTTGATGAGCATGCTTGTAAATTGTGATAATTATTCTGTATGAATGTTAAGTTATAAATTATATTTTAAATTAGATAATTTTGTAAAAAAATTATATTGATGGAAGCGTGTACATGGTATTCAGATTTTATCTTTTCATTTCTTCATTTTTTTATAAAGCTTTATTTTTAAAAAGTTCCTATTAAAAATTTTTACAAGAATAAATCATCATTAGTAATATTGCATGACAATTCAATTTTTTTTTCCTTTTTATTTGTTTTGATTTTGATTTTGATTTTGATTTTTTCTTTTTTACTTTTTTTTTACTTTATTTTTTATTGGATCAATTGTTTCAGTGAAAAAAACTTATCGGATGTGCCCACATGGCATCCTATTTTATTTTTTGCCTTTCATCTTTTTTTAATTAGATAAATAATACAATAAAAAAATCAATATATAAATTTTATAAGATAAAAATCAATTGAAGTATAGACAACAAAATATCTTGTATCCGATATGTTTCGATTCCTATGGATCAATCGTTGTGCTTTTTCTTTTTTTAATTTAGGATTGGAAACCTTAAAAAATATGAATTATTACCAAATTATAATAGCATCATCTAGTAAAATAATTTTGTAAGAAACCTTTATGAAGTAAGAAACGGAAAACTTATAATTGAAAAATGAATTAATTAATAGTAGGATAGAAAAATAATTTAAAAGATTACAATTAGTAATTTCATAATCAAATAAATGAATTTTTTTAAAATTAATGTAAAACTATGTTTTCTAAACCAAAGCAATGCACAAATGACACCACAAATTGATCCTTCATATATGCCTTACAAACATTTTAATAAAATTACAAAAAAAAATTTAACTATTTCCAAAAATAAAAATCTTGATATATATAATTTTGCTAAATAAGGTATTTAAACTTTTGATAAATGAAATTACCTTCATAAATGAAATCTTACTTGAAATCCTGCAACTAATTAACTCATTTTAATAGTTTAATTTTCATTAAAGTGTAATTTTCTTTTGCTTGCTAAGACCAACATCAGTATGTACTTTAACTTTTTTGTCAAATAGCTACAGTTTTATCAAAATCATTTTCGTCTATACTTACATATATGCACGTGCAAAAACAAATGCATAAATGTGTGTAAAATTAAAAAGAATTAAACATTTAATACGATTCATATATATATATATATATATATACACACACACATACACTATCTATATTCCTCATAAATAGGTTGACTTTCAAGTTTTCTCGAAACCTTTTATCATGTTTTTAAGTAATAAAAATATTAGGGTATGGTTCATAATAGTACGATTAACATGTTCATGGTATTTGATACACACAATATAACTTGCAAGCATGTAAAATTACACAGATTTGAATAAAAACAGGGGATTTTATTTTATTTTAATTTTATCATGTTTTTGAGATAACATGAAGGAAAAAGACCCAAAGCTATATATTTATTTTTCATCAATCAAAAGCATCCCCCATACTTAGGCTGAAAGTTGATCCATCAGCACTCAAACGGAACTGCTGAAGCCTTTATTGTAAGCATATTCAATAAGGGAATCCAACTCATCATTGGTGCAGTCGATCAAATTGTCCTTATTTTTATCAGCAACGTCCATGGCCTCTTCGACTTGCTTGTTTGGCGTGAGTGCACCTAGATGTTGAAAAGCATCCTTGAGCTGGTCCCTGGTGAGGCTGCCCTGCTTAGAGTAAGATCGAAACACTTGTTCCAATTTGTTTTTCTGATCCTTGTTATCCTTTGTGGCTTGCATTGTGGATTTTGAGGTTATGACAGGGTGATATTAGAGAGAAGGCTTGCCTAGCTTGGTTTGGTTTTCTTTTTCCAACGCAATTCGTTTATATAGACCCAAAACTTTGAACACGATTCTGTTGAAGTGTAGGGGTATAAAACATTATTTGGTGGTGGGTTTTAAAAATTGATTTCCGTCCTCTTTATCAATAAAAGTATTAAATCAATCAATAAATTTTTGTAATGAACACTTCAAAAAAAATTCCATGAGGATTGGTACGAATAAAAATATTAATGTTAATTTCTTCTTTTCTTCTGGCTTCAAATTAACCACAGATTGAAAAATGCTAAATAGCAGCCTCCACTATCTATTGTTTCGTTTATTTTAGCCCTCAATTTGCAGTTTAGTTTTAGTTTTTTTTTTTTTTTTTTTTTTTTTTTGTGGTTGCCTGATTAAATGATACATTTCGGTTTTAATGAATTTCCAGAATTTGGCAGATCTCGTGAAAGGAGTTCTAGAAAGCACTTTGATGAGCATACTTGAAATTTGTGATAATTTTTACAAGAATTTTTACAAGAATAGATCATCATTGCTAATATTGTGTGACAATTTAACTTTTTTTTGTTTTCATTTTCGTTTTATTTTTTTTTAGTTTTTTTTTCTCCCTTTATTTTTTATTAGATCAATTGTTTCAGCAAAAAAAAAAAAAAAACCCAATGGATATGCCCATGTGCCATCTTATTTCATTTTTTGCCTTTCATTTTTTTTTGTAATTAGATAAATATTACAATAAAAAAATCAGTATATAAATTTTTTAAGATAAAAATCAATTGACGTGTAGACAACAAAATATCTTGTATCCTATATGTTTCGTTTCCTGTGAATCCAATCGGTGTGCTTTTTTTTTTTTTTAAATTTAGGATCAGAAGCCTTAAAAAATATGAATTATTACCCAATTATAATAGCATCATCTACTAAAATAATTTTGTAAGAAACCTTTATGAAGTAAGAAACGGAAAACTTATAATTGAAAAATGAATTAATTAATAGTAGGATAAAAAAAAATTAAAAGATTACAATTAGTAATTTCATAATCAAATAAATGATTTTTTTTAAATTATATGTATAAGTATGTTTTCTAAACCAAAGCAATGCACAAATGACACCACAAATTAATCCTTTTATATATGCCTTGCAAATATTTTAATAAAATTACAAAAAAAATTTAACTATTTCCAAAAATAAAATCTTGATATTTATAATTTTGCTAAACAAGTTATTTAAACTTTTGATAATTAAAGTTATCTTTATAAATGAAATCTCACTTGAAATCTTGCAACTAATTAACCCATTTTGATATTTCAATTCTCATCAAGATATAACTTTGTTTTGCTGCTGAGACCAACAACAATATGTACTTTAATTTTTTTTGTCAAATAGCTTCAATTTTATAAAAATTAATTTTGTCTATACTTATATATATGCACGTGCAAAAACATATGCATAAGTGTGTGTAAAAATAAAAAGAATTAAGCATTTAAATTAGATTGATATATATATATATATATATATACACTATTGCTTTCCTTCCGAAAAGGTTGACTTTCGAATTTCTTCAAACCTTTTATCATGTTTTTAAGTAATAACAATATTAGTGTATAGTTTATAATAGTATGATCAACGTGTTCATGATATTTGATACACACAATATAACTTGCAAGTATGTAAAACAACACAGATTTAAATAAAAATAGGGGGTTTTATTTTATTTTAATTTTATCATCCTTTCGAGACAACATGAAAGAAAAAGACCCAAAGATATATATTTATTTTTCGTCAGTCATAAGCATCCCCCATACTTAGGCTGAAAGTTGATCCATCAGCACTCAAACGGAACCGCTGAAGCCTTTATTGTAAGCATATTCAATAAGGGAATCCAACTCATCATTGGTGCAGTCGATCAAATTGTCCTTATTTTTATCAGCAACGTCCATGGCCTCTTCAACTTGCTTGTTTAGCGTGAGTGCACCTAGTTGTTGAAAAGCCTCCTTGAGCTGATCCCTGGTGAGGCTGCCCTGCTTAGAGTAAGATCGAAACACTTGTTCCAATTTGTTTTTATGATCCTTGTTATCCTTTGTGGCTTGCATTGTGGATTTCGAGGTTTATGACTAGGTGATATTAGAGAGAAGGCTTGTCTAGCTTGGTTTGGTTTTCTTTTCCAATGCAATTTGTTTATATAGACCCAAAACTCGATTTGTATTCCGTTGAAGTGTAGGGGAATAAAATCCTTTTTGTGGTGGTTTTTAAAATTTGATTTCGATTGAAAGGAAACGATATAATTGTATGACAATTTCTTCATTTGAATTTTTTTTAAGTATCCATTTTATTAATAAAATTAATATATCAATCAATAAATTTTTATAATGAATACAAATAAACAAATATTCGAAGAGGATTGGTATGAATAAGAATATTAATGTTGGCTTCAAATTAACCACAGATTGGAAAATGCTAAGGGTAGTGATAGCAGCCTCCCTTTCTTGTGTCCTAGTGATGATAGCAGCCTTCACTATCTTTTATGCATTTTCTATTGTTTCTTTTGATTTTGCTGGTGAAAAGGCTAGACAACGAAGTCAGTAAGGAATCTAAACTCTCACCCTGTCCAAATTTGAGCTGTTTCTACACGAAAAAGTTTGAAGAGAATCGTCTTGTTGCTCCTGGTTGGACAGAACTTGATCAGACACATTGATTTTCTAAAAACTTAGAATTTGATGGAAGTGTCTTGTCTGTAGGATAATTTGATATTATTGGATAAAAATATTATTATAACATAGAGATTCATGGACCCATCGTAGACATAAACTTTAAGAGTCGCTACTATTTTTTTTTTATTTAGGTGTAATTGACCCTTTAACTGAATCTGTCTTATTTAAAAAGGATAGATAGACTTAGGCATTTTTAAATAGTAGATTCTAAAATCCATGAAATCAGATTTAAGATTCAGAAGTCCAATTATGCATGAAGAAGTTTATAGCACCCTTACAGTGCTTATCCAAAAAATTGTATTAATTTGATTTCAAATTATCTAAGCTTTGAAATATTCTTATAATTATACCCAGTAATTTAATTATTAGAAATTGATCCTAAAATTACTCTAATAGTTTAGTAGCAATGTAAGATAATTTTCTCACCTTAAGAGTATTCATAGAGACTAATGTCTCACTCTGAAGAGACTCCGTCATTGAATTTATTAATATATTTTATTTAAAAAATAATTAGTAAAATCCTCCAATAGTTTGGTAAGATTTTACTTTGGTGCAAGTCTCCCAATAGTTTTTTGAGATTTTATATGAAAATCATTTATAAAATTTTGTTTTGATGTAGAATTCTAAATAGTTTGGTGAGATTTTATTTGAAAATTATTTATAAAATTTTACTTTGAGAAAATTCAATAAATCTTCTAATTTTGTAAGATTTAATTCAAGATTTTTATCCTCCAATAATTTGGTAAGATTAAAAATATATTATTTTATTTTATTTTAAAAATTCATTAAGTCCTTAAATAGTGTGATAAGACTTAATTCAAGATTTAAATATTTCAATAGTTTGGTAGGATTGAAAATTTATTATTAAAAAATTACATTATGAAATTCTCTATTAATTTGGTAAAATTCATAATTGAAAATTTCTAAACCAATGAAATAAAAAATTGATAATTTAAAACTCACAATCTTTAAATTTTATTTTAAACGTACATAAAAAAAGTAAAACAAATGAATAAATATATAAATAAACAAAATGTGAAAATTACCCTAATGGATGGAGACATGCCTAGGTTGAAGTATCTCTTGATTTGTGGTGACAGATAATCACCAAAGAGCTCTGCCACTAATTCTAACCTAAGAGCTAGGGTATAGATTGCTACTCATCCATTTCTTGGTGGGTTTCCTTTTTTTTCCCTTTTTTTTTTGTATGTTGTTGATTGGTGTTTATATTGGGCCTTTTGCTAAGAGTTTTAGCGATTTGCATTGAATGAAAAGGATTGCAAATCTGATTATACTCTGAACTTATTTTTTCTTGATTTTGTTTAAAATTTATTTAATTAATTTCTAAAATTGTCTTGATTTTCCTTGATTTTCAGAGTCCCTCAAAACTTCCCAAACTAAATTTGACTTTGATTCCTTGATTTGCTTTCTTTTCAACCTTCCTTTAATATTTGAAGAGATCATGTTTTAGTTTTAACTGTTGAGATCATCCTTGATTAGTGCTCAAATTCCTCCATAAATTTCATTGACATGATTTATGATAAAAATTTAAAACAAAATAAATAAAAAGAGTAAAACATATAAATAAATAAGACAAAAAAAGATATAAAAAGAAATGAAGGAAATTGGACAATTGGGCTTGGTTTGAGCCCCGAACTAAATAGGGTGTCTACAGTTAGCTCTCTTTGCATAGTTTTTGTAAAATAGAAATTATGCAAAGATATAGATATCTATTACGTTCAAGCCCAAATTATTCAATTTTTTTTTTAAAGGCTCTTAAAAATGAAGGTACACAACCTTTTAAAAAATTAAGGATGACACCCGAAGGTTTTGACAATCATGCCCAGAAGTCTTATAGATCATGTCCAAAGAGCTTGAAAATTAAGCACGAAGGTCTTACAAAATCATTCATTAAAAAATGCTCCTTTAAACAAAGGCTACACAACTATTAAAAAAGTACCTAAAAGTTTTAAAAGATCATGTCCAAAGGTCTTAGAGATTTTGCTCGGAGTTCTTACAAATCTTGACTCTAAAACAAATTCAGCTCGAAAGACTTTCAAATCTTTCCTAAAGGACTTAGAGATTACGCTCGGAGGTCTTACAATTCTCGATCTTAAAATAGATTCAACTCCCAAGACTTACGAATCATGCCCAAATGACTAAGAGATTACACTTGAAAGTGTTACAAATCTTGACTTTAAAATAAATTCAGCTCAGAAGACTTATGAATCTTGTCCAAAGACTTAGAGATTATACTCGGAGGTCTTATAAATCCCAACTCTAAAATAGATTCAAGTCAAAAGACTTGCAAATCTTACTCGAAGGACTTGGAGATTATGTGCGGAGGTTTTACAAATCTTGAAGATTATGCCTAGAGGTCTTACAAATCTTAATTCTAAAATAGATTTAGCTAAGAAGATTTATGAATATTGCCCAAAAAACTTGGAGATTATACCCGAAGGTCTAATAAATCTCAACTCTAAAATAGATTTAGCTTGAAAGACTTATGAAGCTTACCCAGAGGTCTTACAAATTAAACTTCAAAAAAGTTTATTTAAAACAAATGTTTAACCATTTTAAAGAGAAAAAGGATATTTGGAGGTTTTAAAAATCATGCCCAGAGGTCTTATAGATATTGCTTGAAAGACTTTTAAAATAGTTTAATAGTTTTGAAGATGTTGCCAAAGGTTTTTTTAAAAAAAATTATCCGAAGGTTTTTTAAGATTGATACTTAAAAATTTTAACAAATTTACCCTGAGGTAAAATCTTGTTTGATCAAAGTTTCATTTTTTATCAAAAATTTAAGTCAGCATCTTTTTCCTCTAAACAATATGAATGCAACATATGAAATAGATGTGATGTATACTATGTAAGAAATGCATGAAGTGCAATGAATTAAATGCATGAATTTTATACCAAATGTCCTTAATTATGGTAATAGGTTTCTCAAAACTTTTTCTTCCTTCCATCTTTCCATGACATGTCCTCTGAATTAGTTGACAAGTTCTTTCATGCCCTAAAATAGACATTCTCAACATTATCATTCTTGAAAGCTATTCTTCTCCTCTAGTGAGTTGTTTTAATTTCAATCCCTTGCATTTGGCATTTTCTTGCTCCAAAAAGGTCTTTTATAGCATTCACATATCTCCCACCCTAAGCATTAAGATCCATCATATTTTGAACATTTTTCAAAACTTCCCATGAATAGCAACAAAAGTTACCCCAGATATCTCTTTTCTACATGTGATCAAATCTCTTAAAAATTGGTGATTACTTCTTAGAATAAGGATGATGAATCATAATTTTGGTCTTCCAAAAGGATGCAATGGTTTGGCACCTCTTTCAATTCTTGATATGTGGTATTTTAATAAATATCAAGAACAACTATGTTAGGTTTAAATTTTCAAGTTTGGAAAAAGAACAGGGCCTAAATTTTAGAAAGAATCTTCATACTGAGATCAATCTTTTTGGGCCTTTAAAGAAAAGTCTCCTTGGTGCTACATGAAAAGTTATGAGTTGCTTTCAGAGTTTTAATCTTGCTTTAGGCTGGCCTTTCGGGATTTCACCCTAAAACTTCATTCTTTTCTCTTTTTTTTTTTTTTTGATATTTCATCATGCATTTGAGCATTCAAAATTTATCAAAAAGTGATGGTGATTTCCTAAAGAAAAACTCCTTAATTTAGATATTCATACTTGATCAAAATAAACTTTTTAAAGGACGTAATGTGGGCTAAGGTTTAAGGTTTTAAAAAGCATAAATAGGCCCAAAAAAATGTATTTACAGGTGATCAAACAAAAGATCATTTCTTTTCCAGCAACATCTTTCCTTGTTTCAAAGATGCCTTTGCTCTTTTCTCTCTTTTTTTCTTCTTTTATTTTCTTCTCTTTTCATTTTTTTTCTTTTGCATGAGCTTAAAATTTTTTAAACTCATCTTATTTTAAGCTTTTCTTAACATGAGGCATTATTTCCTAACTCTAAGCACAAGAATAGATGCCATCTTGATGAAATCCTTTTTCTCTTAAACTTGCCCCCAAAATTTAAATGTTGATCCCTAGTTAAGGTTTGTTCGAAAGAATAATCAAAGGTTTAAAAAAGGTAGCAAATGGATATTTTCTTCTTTTATGAAGGGAATTTAAAAGATAACTATTTTTCATTTCAAGTATGGATACTTATTGAAAAGCAGTCCTTAAGAGACAACTTGTTTTTGATTGATTTTAGGTTCATTTGAATGCCCCACATACATGATTTCATAATCAACTCTCTTTTTTTTTTCTTTTTTTTGTAATTCATGCATTTTGATAAAAAAGCCATCTGAATGTTCATCAATCAAAATGATCAAAAAGATTATTTGGGGCATCAAGTAAATTTGGCTTTTGCCCCAAAGTGAGTACAAATGATCGCTTGGTAAATGATTCAAAAAAAAAAGATGAATGTAGGACAAGCTAAAATACTGAATAAATTAAGAAAATATGGCTCAAGAAATTTAAGTGGTGACATGCTTGAAAGAAGCTTGACATTTATTGAATCACCAAAAACTAAAATGCTTAGGAGAGTGCCTTAAAAAATTTTACAAATTAATCAACTATCACATTGTTCATAGCCCAAATGAATATTAATAAATTTTAAGTTGCATCATGGTCAAATAAGGGGAAGTTCTGAAACTTTCATCCTTAGAAATTCTCAAGGTTCTTAATCTTCTAAATGAAAAAAATTAAATGTTCAGGGGAATGGCTCAAGATACCCATTCCTAATAATAATTACCAAATTTCTTGAGTTTTTCTTTCACATGCATTTGTAAGAAGCTAAACAAATAAAACTCATAAGAAACCAATGACTTCATGTCCAAGAAATCAATATACAAGGAATAATCAACATATGATAAAACAACATTCCATTGCTCAAAAAGCTCTTTGGTCAAGGTAACATTATGGATAAGGCTTTCAAACTTTTCTTTCAACTGTTTGCATTTCTCAGTCGAGTCCAATTGCCCTCACGTTATAATCATATTTACCATTTATACCATAACTCTTGGCTAATGGATTTGAAGTTGCTTTTAAAGGTATTGAGGTGAGGTACTAGTACTTTATCAGCAGTGACCAAAGAGCAAAAATTAGAATTAGGATTTTCTCTAGATTGTTTCTTGATCTTATTTGGCCATTCAATGGTCGAGTAGTAGATTGGGGATAATGACTTATGTGATGAGCTAATTGTTGGGTTAGTTGGGGAAAATAAGGATTCTAAGAAAAGTTATTTATAGTAGGGTGGTAAGGTTAGTACATGATGTGTGGGGTCAAGCTTCCAACCTGTTTCCCTTTATACATCATGACATGAACATCTTCTCTTTTCATTCTTGGTACACACACATCCTTTATGCCAAGGGCATTATCTTCTTTAAGATTTTTACTTTTTATGGCATTCTCTATTATCTCTCCTGATATGACCATGTTGGTAAAATTCTTTATTACATTTTCAATCATCCTTTCATAATATGGAGCTTTAAGAGTGCTGACAAACATGATTGTAGTTTTTTTTTTTCTGTTAAAGGAGGTTGAACCTATACAGTAGCACCCTTTCACCTTTGAGCATATTCTTTGAAACTCTCAACATCTTTTTTCTCCATACTTTGTAGAAACAATCGATCCAGGAGTAACTTTACAATGTACTTGTATTGAGTTATAAATGCCCTAGCCAATTCTTTCCATGAAGTGATTCGAGTTCTATCAAATTGAGCATACCACTTAGTAGCAGATCTCGTAAGATTGTCTTAGAATACATGATCACGAGTTTGTCATCACAGGTATGGGCAACCATCTTTCTATAATATATAGTGATATGGGTCATCGGGCATTTGGTATCATTATATTTTTCAAATTTTGATACCTTGAACTTGGGTAAAATAATCACATCTGGCACTAAGCAAAGCTCTAATGCATCCATAGATCCATAAAAATCTATTTCTTTGATAGCTTTTAACCTCTCTTATATGAGATCCTTTTTTTTAGCACCTGAATCTTTTATTGCTTCAAATGAACTTTTCATTAGTTTTACTAGCTTTTCAGAATCATCAAGGGTTGGAATTGGTGAAGCAGTTGAAAGTATTTTAGAACAAGAGTATGCCCTTAAAGGTGGTACTTGTTGTGATTATACCCCTTGGGATGCTTATATGTAAGTTTCTTCCACCTCTTTCTCTTTATTTAAATTTTTTAGCATTTCCATTATCTGAGCAAAATCTACTCTCATTTTCTCAATTTAGCTATGTTGTTTTGGCTCCATAAGTGGCAAGCAAATTACCTTGATGATCGGGCTCTTAAACCTTATTACCACAATTAAGAATTAGGACAATGTCTATTGCGAATTTATGCAAGAAAATAAAAAATGTATATATGAATGAATGGATGCATCATTAAATCCTATCACATAATAAGAAAGAGAAGAAAAAGGAAATCTTTAATTAAAAATTATTTTGACAAAAACATCCAAAATCATTCCTAGGAAAAATCTTAAAATCTATTGCCTAATCCTATTCTTTAGCTTTAAGATCTTGGTATTGCCATTGATAAGTTCTTCAGCCACTATGATTATGCAATACCCTTTTAACAATCTTTGGCTCTCATTTATCCCCAAAACTCAACGCACTATCTCTGATTAAACTTTGCACCTTATGCTTGAAAGCAATGCAATATTTTATTAAATGGCCTGTAGTCCCAAAGTGATAATCACGTCGAGCTTCAACCTCAAACAATTTAGGATAAGGTGGTTTTAGTAGCTTTAAAAGAACTGGTGCGATTAGATAATTTTCAAGGAATACCGAGAATAATTTAATGTAAGTCATAAGGATTGGATCAATGATGGCTCTCTCTTTTTTTTTTTACTTAATGATTTTTTGAGTTGAGTAGTTTTTTTATTCACAGGTGTAGAGTTTGGAGCAAAATTAGGTGTATATGCCCAAAAGTTTATTGGTGGGGAGCTCGACTGCTGAGCTAAAGGGTTTTGAAATGCATAATTCATAATCGAAAAAGTATATGCATATGGGCTAATCTGCGGAGGTTGAAAAGAAATGGCTTTGTTTAGGATGCCAAAAGAGATTGTTTAGGAACAATCGGTTGGGGATTTGGGTATGAGCCAATCTATAGAACTGTGCAAGGTTAAAAGGCCTTATCTCTTCTACTTATTTTTTAACTTGGTCTTTTCTTAGGCCATTGGACACATTGACATGACTTGGATCAGTATCAGTATTATAAGAGGCTTTTTAATCTTAACAAAATGGCTATTTAATGCACACACAAATTGGAGTCGATGAGAATTCTTGAGAATGGGTCACTTTAAGATTTTCCACCATTTCCACTAGCTTGGTAAGTTGCATTTTTATTTCTTGTAGGTCATGTCCAAATTCTTTTTGGTTGAGTTTCAAAGCTTGGATCCATGCTTTTAACAGATCTCTCATTTCTTTTGAATTGTTATCCCAAATGATTAAAAGATTTCTATTATGCAATGACATGATGAATGAATGATGATGATGATCTATGAATAAGTGAGATGCATGAAATGAATGAAAATAGACAAACAAAGAAATAAATAAATGTAAACTTATTGATGCTAACATGATTCAAGCAAAAGAAAATAACAAACAAGAACAAAGTTAGCAACCATTATAAAGAAAGAAAAACCAAAATAATTTAATGCATAACTTAAAAGATATGTGACCTAACTTGGAGTATTTATACAAAAAGGGAAAGATATGGATCTACCTATGGGTATTACAACTCATTATATGTGGTTTAGGATTGATTCTACATGTTCCCAAATTATTTCTTACATCATTGTCTATCATAGACTAGTAAAACACCCTAATCTTTACCCATTATAGGTTACAAACGGCAAGGGTTCAATTGAAGTGGGAGTGTTTCGCTAGCCTATGCCAAGATATGAAATCTCACGAAGGCGTAGGTACTTTACTCCTCTTAAAGGATAGAACTCGATTGTAGAATTCATGTTATTTTATTTTATTTAAAAAAATAATTAAGTTCGCCAATAGTTTGGTAAGATTTAATTTAAGATTTAAATCCCCTAATAGTTTGGTAAGATTAAAAATTTATTATTAAAAAAATTATATTATGAAATTCTCCAATAGTTTAGTAGAATTCATAATTTAAAATTTATAAACCCATGAAATAAAAAATTAATAATTTAAAACTCATAGTCTTTAAATTTTATTTTAAACATACATAAAAAAAATGAAATAAACGAATAAATATATAAAAAAAATAAAATGTGAAAATTACCTTAATGGATGGAGACACGCCTAGGTGGAAGTATCCTTTGATTTGTAGTGACAAATAATCCCCAATTTGAACCAAAGAGCTCTGCCACCAATTTTAATCAAAGAGCTTGGGTATAGATTGCTACTTATCTATTTCTTAATGGGTTTCCCTTTTTTTTCTCTCTTTTATTTTTTATGTGTGGTTGATTGGTGTTTATATAGGGCCTTTTACGAGGAATTTTAGAGATTTGCATTGAATGAAAAGGATTACAGATCTGATTAAGCTCTAAATTGATTTTTTCCTTGATTCTCTTTAAAATTCGTTTAATTAGTTTTTGAAATTATCTCGATTTTTCTTAATTTTTAGAATCCCTCAAAAATTTTCAAATTAAATTTGACTTTGATTCCTTGATTTACTTTCTTTTCAACCTTTGTTTTAATATTTTAAAAGATCATGTTTTAGTTTTGATTATTGAGATCTTCCTTGATTAGTGCTCAAATTACTCCACAAATTTCATTGACCTGATTTATGATAAAAATTTAAAACTAGATAAGTAAAAGACTAAAACATAAAAAAGATAAATAAATAAATAAAACAAATAAGATATAAAAAGAAAAGTTGGAAATTGGACAATTAGTCTTTGTTTGAGCCCCGAACTAAATAGGGTGTTTACAAATATATATTTTATACTTTTTTACTTTTTAAATTAGATAATTTTGTAAAAAATGATATTGATGGAAGTGTCTACATGGCATCCATATTTATTTTCTTTCAACCTTTCATTTTTTTATAAATTTTTATTTTAAAAAAAGTTAATAATAAAAATTTTACAAGAACAGTTCATCATTGCTAATTTCACGTGACAACTTAACTTTTTTTATCCTTTTTTTCGTTTTGATTTTTTTTTACTTTTACTTTTTTTAGTTTTTTTCTCCTTTTATTTTTTATTAGGTCAGTTGTTTAAACAAAAGAAAAATTAACCAATGAGCCCATGTGGCAACCTATTTCATTTTTTTACCTTTCTTCTATTTTTTAATTAGATAAATAACACAATAAATAGAAACAGTAAATAAATTTTTTAAGAAAAAAGTCTATTGAGGTATTCACAATAAATTTTCTTAATTAGATAATTTTTTGAGAAAATAATGTCAATGTAGGTGTTCACATAACATCCTCACTTGTTTTTTTCTTTTATAATTTTATAGTTTAATTAGATGAATTTTATAATAAAATGAGACAGTTGATAAAAATAGCAAAACAATCAGTATTTATCGATTTCGATACATCTCGATTTGATATGGGTGTTTTTATAAAAAATTGATATCAAATCGAATCATGTTGGTTTTTAAGCTAAGGAGAAGTAAGATGTGGATTTAGGGTGCTTTGTCCTAAATCATCTCGTGGTATACGTAAAATTATTATTTTATTATTAATTTGGTTTTATATTTGCATACATTTATTATATTAATAAAATTATTATTTGATACTTTAATTTAATAAATTAATATTTTAAACTCAATAGGGGTGTCCATGTGGCACCTTTATTGAGCTTTTCTTTTTTGTTTTTGTTTTTCTCTTTTTTTTTGTTTATTTTGTTTTTCAAATTTTTTTTATTCTTTTATTAGATAAATTTAGTGAGAGAAAAAAAAAAGCCGATTGAAATATCCACATGACACTTCCATTTATTTTTTTTATCATTTACTTTTTTAATTAGATAATTTTATTTAAAAAGTAACATAAAAATTATTTTTAATTTAATTTTATTAAAATTTATATCAAAATAATAATAATAAATGAACTACGAATTATTTTAATTAATAAAATAGTTAAACCTATGCTACGAGCTCATTTCTAGTATTCAAGAAAATAGTAAAGAAAATTATTTAAACCCCATCTCTTAATTTTAATCTTAATTGGAACACGCTAGTAGTTTATTTACAGAGATCATTAGAAATTAATTACTTTCTTAGTCAACTACTAGGGTTTGAAACAAGTACTAGAAAATCGATAGGCCTTAAAATTTCAATTCCTGGCATTTTGAATTCAATGTTGTTGGATTTCTTTAGGTATGGGTTGAGCCCAATGGCTCATTAATTATGTTCTTAATCAGGCCTAAAATCTATTTAACCACAATTTATGGTTCTTAAAACTTATGTAAGTGTAGACATTTATATTATAAAAATTATCACATTCACTTGTAATAGTGGAGTTTTTGAATTTTATTATCAAGATTGTAATAGTAGTGTGAGCAATTGATATAATATTAAATTTTAATTTTAATTATGTCATAACATATAGATCCGTGGACCTACTGTTAGACATGGATTAAAGAAGTTACCACCAATCTTTTTTTGTTAGGTGTGATTGACCACCTGATTGAATTTGATCTACAAGATAGATGTTAGGTTCAGGAGTCAGTTACGCTTGAGGAAAGTTGTAGCACTCCCACAGTACCTATCCAAATTATGGTACCAGTTTGATTTTGTATCATCCAAGCCTTGGTCATTTTATGATTTTACCAAATACTTTAGTATTGAAAATTAACCCTAAAATTGTCCCAATAGTTTTGTAGCAATTCAAGATAATTCTCTCACATCATGAGTATTCATAAAAACTAGTATCCCACTCTGAAAAGACTCTTTCATCAGATTTATTAATTTATTCCAGGAAAAAGTAAATCTCCTAATAGTTTGGTAGGACTTAGTTTGAAGCAATCCTCCAATAGTTTAAAGGATAAAAATTCTTTATTTATTTGAAAAGACCCTTTTTTTATTGAAAAGAGTTTTTAATTATTTTTTATTATTTTGAAAATTTTATTTGCAAAAATTTTTTTGTTTGAAAAGATTTTTTTTAGAATTATTTTTCTTTTTTTACTTTTAGAAATAAAATTGGAAGAAATAACATTTAAAAAAAATAAAAAATGGGTTAAAAATAAAATAAAATAAAATAAAATTAGAAAATAAAAATAAAATAGAAAAGAAAAAACCTGCGATCAGGTCGGGTTGGTACCAAGGTCAGAACGTGGGTCAACGAGTCACGTGCGGATCCTTGGCTATCTAAAATGGTGTCGTGTTGGAAGAGTATAAAAGCCACACCACTCAACTTTTCTTCAGAACTATTTGATTAAGCCTTTCTTTCTAAAATGTATATTCTTTTGTCTTCTCTCTAACTGATTTTCAAAAATTGACGAATAAATCTCAAAAGCTGATAGGGAATTTTCAAGAACCCAACAAATTATCTAGAAAGCTAAACTCAGAAGTCCTTGGAATGCAAAACCCTATAGAAATTCAAACCCAAAAACACCAAATCCCAATCCTAGAAAATCTAAACAAATCAAATCCAAGACCTAAAACCTCTTGGTTGCTAAATAAATTTCTCTTTTTTTTTTCTCTAAAATTTTTTCATAATCTTTTTTTTTTCTCCTTTCCCTTGCTTTGATCATAGGTTTATATAGAAGTTCATGCTCAATCAATTCTCCTTAAATCCATTATTTTGTTTGATTTTCGTTTTAATGAGAATTGATTTTGAAATCAAATCCCAAAATTCTCTCCCTATCATTTTAATGTAAATTGATTATGGAATTAAATTCTGACAATCTCTCTACATCAAATGCCAATTGATTCTGGAATTAAATTCCAAAAATCTTTCAACTATGGTTAAACTCCGAAAAAATATTCTCAGATAAAATGGGGTGTCTACAAATTATCAAAGTTCAAATTTTGATGATTTTAAATATAAATTCTTTATATCATCTAACATTACACATGCACATGTAATAATACATACAAAGCAAATAATAAAAAGCTAAAAACTATCTTATAAAATGTGGAAATTATAGTGGGGAATTGGGGATTAGATAACAGGAAGCCTTAAAAAATATGAATTATTACCAAATTTCAGTACCATCATCTCAATACAATTATTTTGTAAGAAACCTTTATGAAGTAAGAGAGGGTCTAAATTTATAATTGAAAAATGAATTAGCTAATAGTAGGATAGAAAAATAATTTAAAAGATTAAAATTAGTAATTTCATAATCAAATAAATGATTTTTTAAAAAATTAATGTAAAACTATGTTTTTGAAACCAACGCAATGCATAAATGACATCACAAATTAATCTTCATATATGTCTTGCAAACATTTTAATAAAATTACAAAAAAAAAAAAATTTAAGTATTTCCAAAAGTAAAATCCAGATATATATCATATTGCTAAACATGCTATTTCAACTTTTGATAATTGAAGTTACCTTCATAAGTGAAATCCCACTTGAAATCCTGCCACTAATTAACTCACTTTGATATTTGAATTCTTATCAGTGTGTAACTATTTTTTACCTGCTGAGGCCAGCATCGGCATATACTTCAATCTTTCTGTCAAACATCTTCAATTTTATCAAAACCATTTTCTTCTATGCTTACATATGCGAGTGCAAACACATTTGCGTGTGTGTAAAAATAAAAGGAATTAAGCGTTTAAAGTAGATTCATATATACACTATCTGCTTTCCTCCCAAATATGTTTTCTTTCAAGTTTCCTCAAACCGTTTGTCATATTTTTAGGTATTAAAAATATTAACATATAATTTATAATAGTGCGACCAACGTGGTCATGGTATTTGATACACATAATATAACTTGTAAGCATACAAAATTACACACAGATTAGCATAAAACAGGGGTTTTATTTTATTTTAATTTTATCATGTTTTTGAGAAAACATGAAAGAAAAAGACCCAAAGATACATATTTATTTTTCATCAGTCATAAGCACCCCCCATACTTAGGCTGAAAGTTGATCCATCAGCACTTAAACGGAACCGCTGAAACCTTTATTGTAAGCATATTCAATAAGGGAATCCAACTCATCATTGGTGCAGTCGATCAAATTGTCCTTATTTTTATCAGCAACGTCCATGGCCTCTTCAACTTGCTTGTTTGGCGTGACTGCACCTAGATGTTCAAAAGCATCCTTGAGCTGGTCCTTGGTGAGGCTGCCCTGCTTAGAGTAAGATCGAAACACTTGTTCCAATTTGTTTTTCTGATCCTTGTTATCCTTTGTAGCTTGCATTGTGGATTTTGAGGTTTGTGACCGGGTGATATTAGAGAGAAGGCTTGCCTAGCTTGGTTTGGTTTTCTTTTCCAATGCTACTTGTTTATATAGACCCAAAACTCTGAATACGATTCTGTTTAAGTGTTGGGGAATAAAACATTTTTTGGTGGTGGGTTTAAAAAATTGATTTCCATCTTTTTTATCAATAAAATTAATAAATCAATCAATAAATTTTATAATGAATACTTAAAAAAAAAATTCCAAGAGGATTGGTACGAATAAAAATATTAATGTTAATTTCTTCTTTTCTTCTGGCTTCAAATTAACCACAGATTGGAAAAAGCTAAACGGCAGCCTCCACTATCTTGTGTCCATTTTCTATTGTTTCATTTGTTTTAGCCCTCAATTTGCAGTTTTTAGGTTTTTCTTTTTTGGTTCCCTGATTAAATGATGCATTTTGGTCCATTTGGTTTTAATGAATTTCAGAATTTGGTAGATCTCGTGAAAGGAGTTCTAGGAAGTACTTTGATGAGCATGCTTGTAAATTGTGATAATTATTGTGTATGAATGTTAAGTTATCCAAAAATAAATAAGTTTAGCATTACGACTGTCTTTCTTTTTTTGTTTGCCATAAATGATTCTGGAGCAAAGCAAACTACTGTTAAACTAATTATTTGCATTGTACCACTTCCAGGAATCATGGCCTTAGTGGGTTAAAACTGTATACATGTTTCTCTCTCATATGTTCTTAATCTGGGTAGGATAGAATGAAGTTTGGGCCATTTCAATTCCTTTGCACCTTTTTTCCCTTGTACTGTAATATTTTCTCAACCACCCTTTTGCAAGGGGAAAGCTGTAATATATTATATATATATATATATATATTTTTTTTAAATTAGATAATTTTGTAAAAAAATTATATTGATGGAAGTGTGTACATGGTAGTCAGATTTTATTTTTTCATTTCTTCATTTTTTATAAAGCTTTATTTTTAAAAAGTTCCTAATAAAAATTTTTACAAGAATAAATCATCATTATTAACATTGCATGACAATTCAATTTTTTTTCCTTTTTATTTGTTTTGATTTTCATTTTCATTTTTTCATTTTTAGTTTTTTTTCTCCCTTTATTTTTTACTAGATCAATTGTTTCAGTGAAAAAAACTCATCGGATGTGCCCACATGACATCCTATTTTATTTTTTGACTTTCATCTTTTTTTTTAATTAGATAAATAATACAGTAAAAAAATCAGTATATAAATTTTATAAGATAAAAATCAATTGAAGTATAGACAACAAAATATCTTGTATCCGATATGTTTTGATTCCTATGGATCAATCGGTGTGCTTTTTCTTTTTTTTTTAATTTAGGATTGGAAACCTTAAAAAATATGAATTATTACCAAATTACAATAGTATCATCTACAAAAATAATTTTGTAAGAAACCTTATGAAGTAAGAAACGGAAAACTTATAATTGAAAAATGAATTAATTAATAGTAGGATAGAAAAATAATTTAAAAGATTACAATTAGTAATTTCATAATCAAATAAATGAATTTTTTTTAAATTAATGTAAAGCTATGTTTTCTAAACCAAAGAAATGCACAAATGACACTACAAATTGATAATTCATATATGCCTCACAAACATTTTAATAAAATTACAAAAAAAAATTTAACTATTTCCAAAAATAAAATCTTGATATATATAATTTTGCTAAATAAGGTATTTAAACTTTTGATAAATGAAGTTACCTTCATAAATGAAATCTTACTTGAAATCCTGCAATTAATTAACTAATTTTGATAGTTTAGTTTTCATTAAAGTGTAATTTTCTTTTGCTTGCTAAGACCAACATCTGTATGTACTTTAATTTTTTTGTCAAATAGCTATAGTTTTATCAAAATCATTTTCGTCTATACTTACATATAAGCACGTGCAAAAACAAATGCATAAATGTGTGTAAAATTAAAAAGAATTAAGCATTTAATTAGATTCATATATATAGATATATATATATATATATATATACATACACATACACACACTATCTGTATTCCTCATAAATAGGTTAATTTTCAAATTTTCTCGAAACCTTTTATCATGTTTTTAAGTAATAAAAATATTAGTGTATGGTTCATAATAGTATGATAACATGTTCATGGTATTTGATACACACAATATAACTTGCAAGCATGTAAAATTACACAGATTTGAATAAAAACAGGGGATTTTATTTTATTTTAATTTTATCATGTTTTTGAGATAACATGAAGGAAAAAGACCCAAAGCTATATATTTATTTTTCATCAGTCATAAGCATCCCCCATACTTAGGCTGAAAGTTGATCCATCAGCACTCAAACGGAACTGCTGAAGCCTTTATTGTAAGCATATTCAATAAGGGAATCCAACTCATCATTGGTGCAGTCGATCAAATTGTCCTTATTTTTATCAGCAACGTCCATGGCCTCTTCAACTTGCTTGTTTGGCGTGAGTGCACCTAGATGTTCAAAAGCATCCTTGAGCTGGTCCCTGGTGAGGCTGCCCTGCTTGGAGTGAGATCGAAACACTTGTTCCAATTTGTTTTTCTGATCCTTGTTATCCGTTGTGGCTTGCATTGTGGATTTTGAGGTTTATGACAGGGTGATATAAGAGAAAGGGCTTGCCTAGCTTGGTTTGCTTTTCTTTTCCATTGCAATTTGTTTATATAGACCCAAAACTCGAATAGTATTCTGTTGAAGTGTGGGGGAATAAAATCTTTTTTTGTGGTGGGTTTTAAAATTTGATTTCGATTGAAAGTAAACAATATAATTGTATGATATTTTCTTCATTTGAATTTTTTTTAAGTATCCATTTTATCAATAAAATTAATAAATCAATCAATAAATTTTTATAATGAATACAAATAAACAAATATTCGAAGAGGATTGGTTCGAATAAGAATATTAATGTTGGCTTGAAATTAACCACAGATTGGAAAATGCTAAATAGCAGCCTCCACTATCTTGTGTCCATTTTCTATTGTTTCATTTGTTTTAGCCCTCAATTTGCAGTTTTTAGTTGCTTTGGTTTTTTCGTTGCCTGATTAAATGATGCATTTGGATAAATTTATTATCCAAGCTTTATGATGAGTACCTATAGACTTTTTGTAGTAATATGAAGATGATAATAGTTTTGAAAGAACTAAAAACCTTTTGCTGTTATTTGTTCACCCGAAAACTGAGAGTAATCATGTTAATAGAGAAATGCTCAGACATTGAAGTTGAAAAAAGGAAAAGTGGTTGAGAAGCTGAATATGGGATAAAATTGTGGCAACTGGCAAGTGTACATTAACTTTTCTGGGATAAGAGTTTTAGTTTACAAAATGTCGTTTTGGCCGAATATATGCCTTATATGAAAAGTCTGATGACTGAAAACGTAAATTTGATCTATGATGTCACTATTCCAGCATCCACGGTGGAGAGTTCTTGTTGATAATCAATATTAAGTTTGGGCAGTGAACCTATCAGAGGCCAGTTTTTGTTATTGGGATAAAACTGGTTTTGTGTGTATTGTTTCATTTGCACGACATTTAAGCTGTCTGTTCATCTACTATTATAAAACTTGTTCATTTGACTGGAGATGCAGTAGGATTTGCAGGTCTGTGGAGAGGATAATGGAAGTTCATGAACGTTGTGGTGAGGACAAGAATGCTTTATGGAGCACAAACTTTGTGCAAACACCAAGTTCTTTCTGCTGTTGCTCTTATTTTATGCTTAAAATCATAAACTTTTTTTATGCTTTTACTACAAAATTTACATCAATTTAACAAAACTGGGAATCCGATAATATAATAATGGCCACTGCAGGGGAACTTTGCTTTTCTATTACAAGTTCTTTCAGAAAGTACTTATTGCTTTGTGTTTTCCTTACAACTGACCACAATCTTTTACTTCCCAAAATCATGCCTCTGATTAAGTAAAACCTGCTCCAAAACTATTGTTACACTTGCAACACAAAGACTTCATATATATAAAAGAAAAACACTACAAAATTCATATTTCACATTTGAATTTAATGTTTTTCCATTTTTATGTGAAGGCTTCATAGCATGAGGATTTAATACTAGAAATTAAGTTAGTGACACAATGAAGACAACACAAAAGGCTTTTGTCATATCTTATGTGTATCTTCAAGGTGTCTCTGGACTGGAGTAATGAATTGTTGAATCGAAACGTTACAAAGGCTATAAAATCAAATAGCTAGCTTTTGCATAAGTTTTTGTTGCACTTAGATGTGAATCATTTTTTCCATGAGAGGAGATTTTATTTACATCTTTAGTATATTGTTTTGATGCAAACAGATGAATTTGCTTTGTCTTGTGAAAAAATTTGTATACCCTATTGATCCTAATTCTGAATTAATTTTCCTCTTTCTCTTCCAGCTACCAATGGTCATATAATACCAAAAACCTGCATCCTCACTCTCAGATTGTCCTCAACCTCACCTGGCTTGCATCAGTGAATCTGATCACACTGCATGATTTCATGTATGGATATAGCTGAATTCTTTTTCTTTGTTTGCTATAGCTTAGACCAACTAAAGGTTGGTTATGCAGGATGAAAAGAGGGGTGGAAGAATTTATGGCATGACCGAACAGCTGCTGCCAGAAGGAGAAACAGCAGCTGTTCGGCAACAACCAGCAAAGAAAAAAAAGATGAGATTTCAGCCATCTTTGTAACAAGAGCACTAGAGCACATAAACTTAAACATCATCCACACTCACACCAAAGTCCAAGCATGCAAAGAACAAATGAAAACACATTGCAGAGAAGATCATAACCAGTGCAGAAATGGAATAGAAACAATGATATAAAACAGCATACATGCCCTTGTATGTGGGCTGCTCACCTTTGAAACCTCTTTTGTTTTCAACTCCCCCCCCCCCCTTTTTTTTTTTCGGATCCTTCCTCCTCTTTTTTCCCCTCCTTTCCGGCCGCTTCTTCTCCATGCTTTTATTCGGCAGACCCCTCCAAGAAATGCAAGATTTTAATCTTGTCCAATGAGGGCCCTTGGATGAAATCTCATCCAAGGGCCATAGTTCCTCCTTTTCTTATTTCCAAGGAGGCACCTTTGGCCCTTGGATTAAAAGCCAGCAAAGGATCCAAAGGCTCAGATTACATACTGCAAAGTTTGAATCTTTATGCCTCTCAAACCCATGAAAAAGACAATTTTATCCCCTAGTGTAAAGTTTTAGTATTTATGGTCATTTTCTTAGAAATCAAAGTTCTCATAGTCATTTTTTGAATTTTTAAGCACCAAAAATCATAAATTATTATGAAGTTAAGATCCGAAAAGTTTCATGAAAATCCGAGCTTGGGAAGATCAAATTACAAAAATACCTTTATAGAGATATTTTGGTAATTTTATAATTCCTAGGGTATGGTTGTAATTTCAAATGCACTAAAAATCATGAAATATTATAAAATTGAGATCTGAAAAGTTACACAAAAATTCAGGCTTGAGAAAATCAAATTACAAAAATACCCTTATAAGGGATATTTTGATAATTTCATACTTCTTGGGGTACCATAAAAACTCTAGTGTTTCAAAAAATCTCAAATTTAACTTTAAACCACATTAATTTCAAGTTTTGAATTATTAAAATTGAGTCGAGCTCTATCTATTTTGATCAAGTTTCTTGCAATTTTGACCAGGGTTGAATTTAAAGTTGACTTTATGAGGCTAAATATTAATTTCTTAAAGGGCTTTTTTTATCGGCTTCAAATGGGTTTTATTTAACCATGCTAAATATTTCGGATAAAATTTGGTGTCTATAGCTGTCCTTTTTTGCTTATTTCTGAGAATCAGAAATAATGCAAAGATGAGGTTTTTACTGGTCTTAAATGGTTCTCATAAATGGTCTTGGCCTTTTGTTCGCAAATGAGTCCTAGATCAATCATGTTGAAAAATATCCTGGATAAAATTCAGTATTACACCATAGCAGCAATTGGTCTAGCACCTGTTTTACACTCTTGTATGCCTGTACCTTGTGCATCATGGGGCGTTTCACCAGAACATGATCACAACAATGACATAGGATGCTTGCATCACAAGATCGAATGCTCATACCAACACGTCTGAACCTTCCTCGAGGCTAACTTTGGCTCTAGTAGCACCCAGCACTAATCAACTTCTCTGGACCAACTTTCACTATCGACTTTGAACCAACTCCAAACATGTTCTGTTACCACTTATCATGGGTTGAGATTCAAGCTCTAGACTCATGCAACTCCAAGACCTGAGAATGGACTCATTCAACATCCCAGATTAGCTTAACACTCGGGCTGGTGCACGAACACTTAGTACTCTAGGGCCAGCCACCCAAGCTGCTATTAGACAAGAGTACACATAAAGTGTTTGATGGAAAGCTGAAGAAAAATAACAGATATAGGCAAGAGTAAACATGTATTACTCTAAGATGTGATGTGTACAATGAAAGTAAGGGCACCCTCTATTTATAAGTGAAGCCCTTTTATATCAATGGTTGATGTTGATCCTATCATAGGGCTCATAAAGAGTCCAGATATTACAAGAGATTACATACGATTACAATGAAAGTGATCTAATTTACATGGACTCTTATTAGAAAAGAGTTTAAACTAGATTGGACTTCTCTTTTAGCAATGCCTATGCAGGGCCCTTTCTTAGGCTTGCACTTAGATCGATTCTATCGTGCTTTGGGCTTACTTCTGAGCCTGTGCCTGGGTCTGTTTGAAACTTACTGAATCAAATCCCTTGGCTTGAGCACCCAAGCTTGTTTTAGCACTCACGCATCTATTCTATTCTAGGTCATGGTCCTGCCTCCAGGACCTCCATTGAACCTCTGGGTTAGTTTTTCCTTGCATTCTAACTTGGTACCCGAACTACTCTTTGGCTTAGAGAACTCTGGGCCTAGTCCTTCCTGCAGACTGTGACATTACAAACTGTCTATGGAGAAATGGACTCAAGAAAGGCTAACTTTAACTATGAGTAGTCTTGGTGCTACATGGACGCGTCATTTCAGTCTAAGAAATGCACTTCAGGGTCAATTGTCAAAGTTGTTATTAGACTAGGCTACATATAAAATGTTTAATGGAAAGCTCAAGAGAAACAATAGAGATAGGTAAGAATAAACTTGTATTACTCCAAGTTATGGTGTGAACAATGAAAGTGGGGGCACCTTTTACATATAAATGAAGCCCCCTTACATCAGTGGCTGATATTAATCCTATCTTAGGGCTTATAAAAAGTCCAAATATTATAAAAGATTACATAAAATTACAATGGACAGTTCTAATTTAAATGAACTCTTGTTAGAAAGAAGTTTGAACCAGGTTGGACTTCTTCTTCAACAGTGCTCATGAAAGGCCCCTCATTGGGCCTGTGCTTAAATAGGTTCTACCTGTACTTAGGTCTATTTGAAAGTGTCAAATCAAATCCTCTGGCTTGAGCTCCTCGAGCTCGTTTCAGCACTTGCGCACCCATTTTAGGTCATGGTCATGCCTTTAGGATCTTCATTGAACCTCTGGGGTTGTTCTCTCTTGCATTCTAACTTAGTCTCCCTTACCTTAGAATTGCTCATTGTCTTTGAGAAAACCTCTAGGTTTGGTCCTTCTTACAGACTGTGACATTTTTTTTCCACTCATTCTAGCAATGTCCTCATTGCTAAAAGGATGTTGCACCTAGATTGCACGTCCCTGTGCACGTCGGCTTCATCTTTTGACTTGTGACCCAGATTTCCCAGGTTTCGATCCCATACCCAAACAAGTACTCTGTCAATTTTTGCTAGTCTCCGAAGTATCATCAAGCTAATGCTACATTGGTCCCTTTTGCCTACACGTTTGATGTTTCTTCCGCTTTCTCTAAGTTACCTGCTGCACACTCTTTTTGAAGGGATCTAACTGCATCTCAGGACTAATACTATGGCACTTCGCTGCCACTTTCCCCTTATCTCTTAGAGATGTTCCACCATCTCGATAAAATTGAAAAGCATCAAGCTGCATTGTCTTAGGCTCTTTCTGGTTCTCATCACCACTACTACTCTTGCCTATGGATAGCTCCTCTGTTTGGTTGATGGTTGAAAGCCTTGCAACCTTGAACACTTCTTGACCTTGTGCAGATCGACACACAAAAAGCAACTCAAGGGCTTCTTCTCCTTGTCCCTGCCAGTGGCTCTATCGACCTTACGAAATTTAAGCTTTCCCTCAACCCCTTCCTCCTCTAAGGAACTATCACCAGTGTTGTCCACACCTTGGTTTATATAACATATATCTTTTAGCCAAAATGATTGATTATAAGATATATACTAACACACTCATGTATGCCAATATGGTATGTATCTCATAACCTATCAATAGATCATAGGACATAAACTAACACACTCAAGTAAATTCCTAGGCGACTTGTGTTTGTTTTTGGTTTATGCAAAGGGAAATGCTAAAATGTAAAGAAATATTAATGCCAATAGTTCGAATTGAGAAATATTAAATTTTTATCCTCAAAATTTATGTTATTACAATATTTTTATAGTTAATTCGAATAATTTAACTTCGTATCTTTTGCAAAATATTCATTTAATCAATATATATGTTTTTATAAGTACAATATTTAATAAGTAAAACTCATAAATAAGTTACCCAAAAAAAAATCAAACCATTTATGCAACTAAAACAAAAATAGGACTATGGGAGTATATAGAATTTTAGTGGTTAGTATTTGAAATTTCATCTCTGGGGTTTCTGGTTCAATTAACCTTGGGATAAAATTATATGATAACAGAATACTCTTATGTAATGGGCAATTGGTCAAAATCTTTATACATACATATATATATATATATATGTCAACTACAAAATATTTGACTTTTCTGCCGGCAACGTCCATGCCACTTTGCGTATTATTTATTGCATACCCGCCAAAAAGAAATTAAAATAAAAAAAAGGGTAAACTCCTCAGGGGAATTAGTAAATAACATAGTGAAGTGTAACCATCATGGTTTTCAAGGCCAGATCACCAGTCGAACCGATTAAACTCGTAATTTAGCATTTAAATCAATTCGATTCTCTTATTAAATTTGACGTATAATTAATTAGTTTTAAATTGTATTAAAATGACGATTTAGTTAATAAATCAGTGAACTGTTTAAGTCTTATAAAATTAATTGGTTTTTAAATTTGTTAATAAAAAAACTAAAATTATGATTAGTTTAATTTTTATAATTAAAATTATGAATTGTTGGGTTATTTAACAAAAATAACATATTTTAAAATTAAATTGAAAATAAAGAAGTTAAAATTTAAATAAAATGGTGTTGTCCTCCCCTATCCTTTATTCAGACTAAAGAAATAGTTGAAAAATCTTTTTCTTTTTAATACGAAATTTTAGAGTGTCTCTAGATTTTACTGAATCTAATTTTTTAGACGATTTTAAAAATAAATTACCTCAAATAGATCCAGTGCATTTAGAATTTTTTTCGAAATACTTCTCTCAAAAATCCAAATTTGGTTGATATTCGATAAGGAAATAGAGTTCATCTCCTTACTAACTCGATTACCTTTTTCAGGTAAAACTTTATTGCATCTTTAATTCCTTCAGAACAAACAAAACAAAAATTCAAAGAGACATCGGCAATGGCTAGTTTGAGTTACCGTTACACAAGTCCAAAACATGAGCTCAGCTAAACTTGGTTGAATTTTAGGTATTTGAAGAAACGACAAACAAGAAACTAAACAAATATGCTTAGTTGTTCCATACTTTGCTGTCCTCAAAACAATCCAAAAATCACGAGGGAATCATTTTCTCCATGGAAGGAGCTTAATCAGAGCAAGCCAATCAAAAATAAATTGAGTTTATTTAGGTCAAATCATTTTGCAAATTGGGCCTTTTTTTTAACAATTGGTAACTGAATTATCATTTGTTTTTTGTTTTTCATATTCTTAAATAAATTAGTGAAGTCAACGAATCTTTTGTCACATTCAAAGCGTTCGATCTCTAATTGCCATTTGCCACTTTCTCCCATGCCCAACTATACTTGGATATTTAATACTTTGTTATTATTTACCACATATAATTTCTCAAATCTAGGATTGAATATTAGCACCTAAAATTCCATCACCTAATTTTAATAGTCTTTTGTCATTTTTTTTTTTTAATTTTGAGAGAAGAGAAATTCGAACTTCTTGTTTGAGTGATAAATATATACATTTATTATTGAGTTTACGTATACAATTTTTTATATTATAATTTAATATTATATGAAAATATCGATTTTTAATATAAAAGTTTAACGTTCTTATCTATAGAGAGAGAAATTGAGGAAAAACCAATTTGGTATTTTGGAAATAAAGAGTTTTATTTTATGTGATAAAAAGAGGACAATAAATCAAGAATTAAGATGTTCCAACAAATAAAAAAATAAATATTTAGTTTGATTTGAAAATGACTTAGGAATATATTTTTAACAAACAAAAAAAATAATAATCAACAAGTAATTGATTCAATTGGTTAAGATTTATCTTTTTTGATAAAAAATTTTTGAATTCGAATCATCTCGATAATTATTTGTTGAAGTTATCTCAAATACACGACATACAATCACTTATCTTAAATTATTAAATACAATGTATCTTATATTTTACCAAAAAAAAAAGGAAAATAAAAGACCAAATGTGTGCAAACACGTGAACATAAGAAAACACATCCAACTCCAAACCTTTGTCTAGCAAAAAAAAAAAAAAATTCAAACTCTTGTCGAGAGGATGTCATGAATTTAATGATTGTACCTTCTAGCAAGTTAGTGATAAAAAATAAGTAAAGGATAAATTATAAGTATGACAGCAAGAATTTGAGAAAGACGACAATTGGAATGGAAGGAAAGGACAAGGCAAAAGAGATAAACGTTAGAGACGCTGAGGTGGAGTATTTTGATTACTTGCAGACCAAATTTTAACAACTGTCACATGCTAAATTCTTATTGGCTTATTGTATTTAGCATATTGTTACGAAATTCTGAAATTTGTTATATATAGAACAAGTACTGTAATGATGAGACAATCTTTTGGAATGAAACATTTCTCTTCCCTCTCTATTCTCTATTTTGGTTGATTATATTATTTCCTTCTTTGGTCTATTCTTCTGTCTTCTTCTTTAGTCATAGCTATTATGTGATAAATTGGTATCAGAGCTTTAAAAGATCCAACTAACATGGAAAAAGAGCAAGTCATGTAAGAAGGATGAAATGCTTGACATCCTAAAACATCAAGGTCAAGCTTTACAAATTCTAGTGGATGAATATATAGTTGTAAAATTAAGGGTGCTGAGATGGTGGTAAGAGCAAAAGAGAATTATTGAGACCAAGTTGAATGAGTTACATGAGCAAATCTGCTAGGAGTTTGAGCAACTAAATCCATATGCTGCCGTTCAAACTTCATCTGAGTTAGAAAGAGCCACAAAAATCAATAACAATTAACCGATGACACAGATCAACACAGATCTATTGGTCTAATTCCTCTCGCATTTCCTTACAACAACCCAAGATCCCAACACAGTTCTTAAGAGGTAAACAACCGCACCACTAATAAAGTCGATGAAATCGTCTAACGAGGCCAAAACATCTACTTCCCTCATGAATTAATCGTCTCAATCCGACGGCCAGATGTGTAGTTATATTAGTTAAAGTTGGCTCAACTATCGGTTAAAGCATTGACTCTTTATCTGACCACAGGAAACTTCCTGACTGCATCATTAATGGTAGTAATGAATGGTACGAAAACACCAAGAGAAAAATCTAGGAAGTTTCCAAAATAGATCTTCTTTATTTCAGAATGAGCGTTTTCGATTACGAAGAAGGGCCAGATCGTTAAAGGTTTGTGGATTTCACCAAGCCTATTCGAATATTAAAGACACACTCGAAAATGTGGCAAACCAAGTCGAAGATGGATCTTGTGTTACTTACATTAACGAAAGATAATCAGGTAATTTTGTTAAAATGGTTCATAATGGAATTGAATATGATGATATGCAGTTAATTTATAAAGCTTATGATGTTCTTAAACAAGTTGGGAGTTTACTACATGGATTAATAAGAAAAGAATAATTGATGATGTTAGGCCAGCCTTATATGCATTAAAGATATGTAGTTATGCTCAACGGATGAATTTGTTGAGAATTACGAGTGTAGAAAAAATGATGGAATAGAGTTGGCTAGGAATTGGAAATATGGAATCTATGTGTAAAGCTTAAAAATCCCTGGCTGTTTTTAGGATGCTAGTTTTTTGGCATATGGCGATATTGTGATTGCATGTTGAGATGGAATTATAAGAATTTGGATGGTAAATTAGAGTAGCATTGCAGATCCAGTGGAACCTGAGGTATATGCTTCAGAACTTTCCTAATACAAATTGAGTAAGATAAGTATTGGTGGCTTGAAATTGGAAGATTTACCTGACCTTTAGGTTTTATAAATTCCATGAACTAATGATGGCGAGACAAAAATTGATAGAGAAAGAAGAGAAATATTTCATTCCAAAAGATTGTCTTCTTATTATAGCACTTGTTCTATATATAACAAATTTCAGAATTTCATAACAATCTACTAAATACAAGGAGCCAATACGAATTTAGCATGTAACGGTTGTTAGAATTTGTCTGTAACTAATCAAAATACTCCATCTCGATGTCTCTAACGATTATATCCTTTTCCTTGTCTTTTCCTTCCATTCCAATTGCCGCCCTTCTCAGATTCTTGTTGTTATACTTGCCATTTACCCTCCATTTCCTCTCGATCACTGAGTTGCCCAACTGAATTTAATTGCAGTATAATCTACCAACCATCCACTGTTGTTCCTAGAGGAGATCTTACTTAGGTACAGAGGACTCTTTGCATAAATTCCAACTTCACCAATGCTGCTAAAGTCTTCTTTCACATTGACCACAAGTTTTATCTCATGTATGCCTTGAATTCATTTCTTCTCAATCAATGACTTGTTAGAAGTTTCAGCAATTGAATTCATGGCATTTGGTTTCACCGTCTAACCATATTCCAAAATTTCCACCTTTGTTGTTGAGCCCTACAACAGTGATCTCTTAACTCACTCTTTTTCGAAGCACACTTATGTGGCAGTTTCCATTGATGATGAAGCTCTTTATGACATTTGAAAAGTGCTCCCTTGACATTGAGCGACATACCTACACTAATCGCAATCGCCTTGTTTCTCAGGTGGTTTCCTTACTGACTACTTCACTTAAGTTTGATGGTGTCTTGAGTGTGAATGCGACTGAATTTCAGAGCAACTTGGTTCTCTATCCAAGGATCCACTTCATTCTTTTCTCATATGCTCTAGTCATTTTTGCTTAAAAGGCTTAGCATGAGATGCTCTCAATTGCTGAAATTACCTCCAGTACTTTTGAACCTTCTCTATGATGGTCAAGCATGATCCTCGCCATGTCAAGTATATGGTTTGTTGTTTGATGTATCGTGGTGATGTTGTATCTAAAGATGTTGATGCTACAGTTGCTATCACTAAGACTAAGTGCACCATTCAATTTGTTGATTGGTGTCCAAGTGAATTCAGTTACAATATTATCTACCAGCCATCCACTATAGTTCCTAGAGGAGACCTTGCTAAGGTATGGAGGACTATTTGCATGAATTCCAACTTCACCAATGTTGCTAAAGTCTTCTTCCGCATTGACAACAAGTTTGATATTTTGTATGCCTTGGTTCGCTGGATTATGGAAAAAGGCAAAATGAAGAATAAATTGATTGTAGAAAAGGAATTAGATAAGCATGGAAAGCCAAAGGACTTGGTGAAGGTTAAAGGCTGCAACCATATTCTATTATATAAGTTGTTTAGTAGATGAGAACATCCTTCTAGTGAATTGTTTAAGCTCAACTCTAATGTATCTTTTGTTGCTAATCTTAGAAAAGTAGGAGCTGGTAATGTTGTAAGATATGATCAAGGGCTATAGATTGTGGGAGCTGTCCTTGGTCTTGTACCTACTACTGAGTTCACCTTTCTTATTTGTCTCACCTGTAGGAATCTATTTTAAAAAAGGTGTTGCTACTATAAATTTATATTGAGCATGAATTGCATCGTGCCATTCCTGGCGACACTAGGGGTGTTAAAACTATTGGGAATTGTGCTGCGGTTTTGAAGGCACAACCTGTTGCAAAAGTCAAATGATATTCTGATGTCTTCTATCTTGATGGTGCTCATAAAAAGTATTTGGAGGAAATCTTTTCTTGCATGGTGAAGCGTAATGTCATCTTGAGTCCTTCAATAAAGGGTAATGTCATCTTACTAGGCATCACAAGAAATAATATAATTCATGTTACTATCACGTTGATGGATAAGCTTGTTGAGTTAAAAATTGTCTAGAAGCCAAAAAACTGTTTAGACATGGAAGCTAGTACTTATAATCCATTGAATCAGTATCTGTGCTACCATGATCATACAGGAAAAGTAAATTTACTCTCTAGAGTTGTGAAATGACAGGAGGCAACGAGTGGAAGCAAAAAAAAGTTGGAAGCTGTATTGGGAATTGGCTGTGAAGTGGCATCTGTATTGAATACTCAACTTCTGGTAGAATGGCTTAATTTAGGGCGGGATCATGTCATTTGGGATACTCAACTCTTAGCTTCCAATTTTTACCTTTTGATTCTTGGGAACAAAGATCAGCTGAAAAGGGGAAAATGTCATGAATTCAATGGTTGCAGCTTCTAGCAAGTAGGTGATCGAGAAGAAATGGAAGGTAAATCGCAAGTATGACAATAAGAATTTAACAAGGGCAGCAATTGGAATGGAAGGAAAAGGAGATGCTCGTTAGAGACACTGAGGTGGCGTATTTGATTAGTTATAGACCAAATTCTAACAACCGTCACATGCTAAATTCTTATCGGCTCCTTATATTTAGCAAATTTTTACAAAATTGTAGAATTTGTTATATATAGAACTAGTGTTGTAATGATAAGACAATTTTTTGGAATGAAATATTTCTCTTCTACTCTATTTTCTATTTTGGTCCATTCTATTTTCTCCTTCTCTGATCTATTATTCTCTCTTCTTTTTTAGTCATAGCTATTTTATGATAGTTATGTGATTGATCATCTATATAAATCTATCATTTTTAAAATTATCTTAAATTTGATTAAAGGTTCTTAAAAAAAATAAATTCTGGTTTACAACAAAACTAAGTTCAAGATTCGATTACATGTAAAGAAAATTTTAACACCTCATAATGTCTAAAATTGGTATCAAATTAGTCTTATGTTATCTTGTTTAATCTTTAATTCAAATGATCTTTTTTCCTTATTTATTAATCTTAATATTTAAATATTGAAAAAAAAAAAGGTATTTAGGTTTTTAACAAAAACAAATTTTCTTTACTTCATAAGTATTCAAGATAAACTAGTTGTTTAATTGAAGAGGTATTTTTGTCAGATTTATTAAATATCTTATGATAAAGAAACCAATTTATTCTCTTTTATTTATATACAAATATTAATTACAAATAATGATACAAACATATTTACAACTTTTTAATCATAAAATAATATATTTACATTTTTTTCTAAAAATTCAATTCAATTTTTATTTTCATCAATTAAATCAATAGATAAAAAAATAGAAATAAATAAATAAATATAAAAATAAATAAATATGTAAACAAAATAATTTCATAAAAGAATTATTATCACAAATTTTACCCTAAATCATATTAGACAGCAAATAAATATAATATCATAATAAATAAAAATAAAATAAAGTGTACTTAACCAATACTTTTAGACTAACTCAAATAAAGTTTATTGCCAAAAAATTTTGTTTGACTCTTTTTGTTGAAATATGGTATGTATGGCTTTTTTTTATTTGTATTTATTTATTTATTTTTGTTTTGTGATTCTTTTTTATTGTTGTTGATTGCTCAATCGCTTATTGTCTTGCTGAATTGCCTATTGTTCTTGTAATATCGCCTTCAATTGCTTATTGATTTTAATTTTTTCCTTTGCCTGAGGATTTCTCCCTCAAAACTCAAAGTTTTCTATTTGTTATTTTTATTGTGTATTGCTTGATGATTGTTGATTGTATTGTTTTTTTTTTTTTTTTTTTTTTGAGCTTGTAATTTAGCTTCTATTTAAGGATTGAGTTTTTTTTTCAATATAAAAAATTTTAATACAAACTTAATCTATTAAGATTATGTTAAATTTTTTTTTGTAAAAACTTGATTCTCAAAAATTATCAAAATCAACTCAAGTTTTAAATTTCAAATATAAATAAAATCACAATCTTTAAAAAAAAGTTCAAAATTTATGCTTATTTTTTACCAAATAATAAAATAAAAATAAATTAAAAAACACTTTTAAATCTTTAAATTTGAATTAAAATTGGATGAAACAATTTCACAAGCTATTATTGAAATAATATTCAAAATTCATTGAATATAAAAAAAATTCCGAACAAAATGAATTATCTACGCATTCTATTATATTAAATGATTTCTCTTGCTTCCTATTCATACAACACATGAACTCTGATTGGTGATTGGGTCGATTCAATGACTCTAAATAAATTAATCATTTTAAGCATTTTTCAATAAACAATAGCTCCACACCAAAATGTCAATTGTTTATGCTCTCGAAATATGAATTTAAACAAGCATGATCACTTAAACTTGAAAATTCCATGATTACCAAGTAGGACAAGTGCTCAACATCATGATTTTGGAAATCCCAAAATGGGTGTATAAAACAAATACTACTAAATTAAATAGTCATCCCAAAACTACACATTCGGGGTCCTATGTATACTATTAATTATATGCAATTATAACGTACAAGTACACTGGCAATGTATTATAAATGCAATTGAAAAAAAAAAATCTTTGTTATGATTATTATTCAACATCTTTCATCTGAAACATCAACAAATGGAAACTGCAATTCTCAGTCACTGCTTTTCATTAAAAATTATTAATTTCCTCATATCTTTGTCTTATGCTTGTCTTCATGATCTCTAACATTTTTTAATGATCATTTACCCCACATCTTATTCCCATAAATTCATGCTCCCCCATTTCAAATTAAGAAAATACTTATTCAAAAAAAATAATAATAACATTTAAGTATTTTGGTTCAATTAATTAGAGCAGGATTACAAAATAATTAATATTGGTTTCGTGTAGTTGTAGTAAAATGGTTACCACTACTTGCATAGGTTTTTTGGTTTAATAACAAAGTCTTAGTATGGATGAATTTCACAAATAGGTGGTGATGATATTCTAAATTTTAAAAATTCAAACCAATCTTTTCTTAAACCTAATTGATCTTAAATAAATTTTACTAATTTAGTTCAATTCCATTTATTAATTTTTGATAATTACAAATTTTAAATTATTTGTTATTATTTTCATATTATTTTTAATATATTTTAGTAAATTTATTTTATTTTATAAAATTTAAAATTTATATAAAAATTAAAAAAATAATTTGATTCTATTCAAATATTTTTTAATTTTTATTTCATGATAAGAAAATCATTAGAACGAACTGAAATATTTAACCTCCCATCAAAATTGAACCAAATAAAAAACCAATTTGATCCTATCGCAATCATTTTGATTTTCTAATTTTTTTCCCTCACCCTTGTAGAAAACCCCTCTAACAATATATTGAAAAGCCACTAAACCCCTTTTGCTTCATAGCAACTCTTTACCCCTTGGCTTTAAAGAATCTATTCTTAGTGTTTCTTTATGTAAACCACTAACTAATTTAAGATCTATTTCTCATCACTCAGACATGCTATTGCTACTCTAATGCTATCCCCAAATAGACAAAACAATTAGCAAAATGATATGACCCAATCATACATTTTCTCTGGCCAAAGGCTTTCCAATTTTGAATTAAAATTTTAAGATAATTGAAATCAAAAGATCAAAATATGTCATATATAATTCCTTGTACTCTTTAATTTTAAAAATTTTAATTCTTTTAACATTATTTAAAACAATTTAATTCTTGTAATATTACTTTTTAAAAATTTTAATTTAATCATTAACAATGCACAAAAATTAAAATTTTCAGATAATATTATAAAAATTAAATTTCTAAAAATCGAAAAATACAAAAAGCTCCTACTACACATTTTAACCAAATGAAAACTAAAACCCTTGTTTCTTTCTTTCCTTTCCTTTTTTTTTTTTACCTTTTGCTTTACTAAATCTAAAAGAAAGGCGCTTTATTGCTACCTTGATGTGATTTACAGTTGTGCCAAAACCACTTGCAGGTTCACTTTAGCATCATCAACGAACCAAGCGCACGTTAGCACACTACGGTCTCTATCTCTAAAGCTAACAAAATTTTAATTCCATTCTTTTTCTTCCAAAAATTATAATATTCCAATATAATTAAAAAAAAAAGAAAAAAAAACAACAAAAAAGTTACACAGAAAAACAAATACCAAAAAATCACTTAACAAAAACGCTACATTTTTTTGCACATAATTTTAGATTTAATTTCAATTCAAAATTATCAAAAATTGAAAAATATAGTATAATTTACTCTGGAATAGTAACTAGCATCGGTCGCCAAGCTCTCCTTAATAACCTGTATCGAAACGAAGCCGTTACGGGTCTCAAGGAACCGGAGCCCCGACTTGAAATCCCATCACTGGAGTTAACGGTAACCGGCAATAAATCTTCTGTTTCTTCTTCACAGCTTTTGTTGTTACTATCTCTTTCTTCAAACGGCGGCGACGCCACGAAGAGTTCCTTTAATTTTCGCCTGCTTTTTTTCCCGTTGGAGTTTTTCTTGCTGTCGGCGTTGGAGGTGGTTTGCGGTTGCGTAGGTGGGGGAGGAGGAGGATCGAAGCTGTCGTCGTGGCGTCGGTGAAAACGGCGACGTTCGGGGGCGGAAGAGCGGTTAAGGAGCATGCGGAGGGTTTTGCGACGGCGGAGGTGGACTACGGGGCTGCTGGTGGGACTACGACCTGGGCTCCCAGCGACGGCACACTGCGTCGCCAGAAGCTTGAATTTGTGAAGAGTCGCCATTTCTTTGAAGCGTGTTTCTCTCTCTGGAAAGCCGGGGCATTTAGAGAGAGTGAGATCTAAAGAAAAAGAAAACAGTTAGCATTTGATTCTTTGTATTATTAATTAAAAAAATTACCAGATTTATTTTTTATTTATATTTTTTTTTAAAAAGGGTAAAGGGGAGAGCATTTTGTTTGGATTGTGGAGTGGTGATTACCGGTATGTGTGTGGGCCTGTTTGGTAATTTGATCATTTATTCGACACGTGGAAGGCAATGAGGGGCTTTGGAATTTTAAGCTTGGAGCAATGGATGGGGACTGCACTAGTCGGACGAAAGTCTTCAAAAGGCCATGGTTTGGAGAAAGAGGTTGGGTTTATTCAAACAGCAAATGGAGGCTAGCTAGAAAAATACCTAAAATATAAAATATTTAAATGGTTCAATATTCTAAAGTTTGGAATATTTTTGCTTAAACTTTATTTGACAAATTTAGAATATATTAAATTGTTCAAGAATGATTCAATCCGGATAAATCCAACCAGAAACACAAAAGTTCTTTTTTTTTAGGTAAAAAATTTTTAATTAGTTACTAATGGTATTTAGTTTTGTAACTAGAGTAGTTGTTTCAAATTATACAAAAATGGAAAAGAAAAAAAAGAACTTTTTTAAGTGAAACATTTTTAGAAATTTATCTTAAACGATACCAATAACACATTAAGCCTTATATTTCATATTTTGTAATAGTTGGTTGCATGAAAAATTAAATAAAAAAATCAAATTAAGTTGTAATTTAAATTTTTTTACGTCACTCATTTTTATTAACAATTACTTTTTCATCTTATTTTTTAATTATCATATCATTTTTTTATTACTTATATATATCTTTCGTGATTTATTTTTAGATGTTTTAATTTCTTATAGATTTGAAAACTCAATTCTCTTAAGCGGTGTACAACTAGACTTACATTTCACATATCTAAAACCATTACAAACGATCTTCTCTCATATTCTTTTCAATTCAAATTACTTTTAATTTTTTTCGAATCTCTTTATTTTTTTATTTTATATATTTTAATTTTATCACACATCTATTTAAACATTCTCACCTCTGTTACATTCATTTTTTTTCTTATGTTATTTTTTAATAACTAAACTCTTATTGTGTATTATCACACTGCCAGTTTCAAATCTGGTGAAAAGAAAAAATTTGCGATAGGTTGATAATCAAGATAAACCATAATCAAACTATAATTAAAAAAATTTTATCTTAAAGAAAAGAGATTTTTTTTATTGCGATGCAAATGGATTTTTGAATATCTAATTACCAAAATATAATGCCTAAAATTGAAGAAAAATTGAATTACATTTACTTACTTGAACCAAGATTTGAAAATGAGAGTTAAAGAAAAATTTTTAATTTTTTAGATATTTTAATGTAAATTTTGTGTTAAATAAACTTTAATAGAAGTATTTATAAATTTCCACTAGTGTTTCAAACACATTTTTATGAATTAACATCAAGAATCGTTATTTTTAAAATAAAATATCATATTCAACAGATAATTTTTTTAATTTTCCCCAAAAGAAATTGGAATATCCGATAATGGTATTCGATTGTTCTAAACAAATTTTTAAGCAAAGTCTAAAATTCTGTTGAGTATTCGACTTCTTCTTTTAGAACATTTGATTATTTTAGATAAATTTTTACATGAAAATTAAAATTCAGTTGAGCTTTCAATTTATTTCTTTAGAGTATTCAATTGTCTTAAGCAAAATTTTATACTAGAATATAATTTTTATGCTGAAAGTCAACTACTATATTTGAGCATTCAACTGCCCATGACTAAAGTTTAAACATAATGAATGAATAGTCGGAGCGGTTAACTACTTTTAATGAATAGTCAATTGTTCTTGCTTATTTTTTATTCCAAAACTTATTTTATTCTTTTATAAAGATTGTTATAGCTAGTATTTTTGAATTAATGTGATTACTAGCTATTGTAAACTTTGAAGCTTGATTTTTATTATTTTATCCTTTGATAAGATAAACCTCTCATTGGGTAAACCTTTTAACTTATATGAAATTATTCAAGTGAAATTTATGATTTAAAAAATATATATTTAATAATTTTAATAAAAAATTAAAATTAATAGATTGATAAAATTTAATGTGAAAATTAATAATATGTAAAAAAAATATTAAAAATATTGTTCATACTAAATTTAATTGATATTTATTTAAAGATAAAAATTTTATTAATATTTTTACTAAAAATATTTATCTTAAAAAAAGTCATAATTTTTTCAAAATTTACACACTTAGCATGTATAACGAGATTTTTTTCATTTATCAATTTTAATTTTTACTTAACTAATTTTTAATAAAAAATTTCATGAATTTCATATAAAAATTTTATCCAAGTCTTCTCTCACAAGACACTAAACGAGGATGAATTGTGTTTTCTCAAAAGGATATGGGATTCCCATAGATGGATTTTTGTTAGTACAAAGAGCTTTTGCAATTATTGTCTTTTGACAGAAAGCACCTCGGATAAGAAAGGATAAGCTCTTGCATATAAATTACAATCCAATCTTTAGCTATCAATAATGTGAGATTTTCCCCGTCAATCAACAAAGATGATTTTCAAATGTGAGATGATGGGGGATTTGTGAATCAGATTTGAGGACAATTAAGTTCAAAATCGAAGATTTTATACTAGTAAATTATAATTTACAAGTAACAATGTTCTAACACAGTTTATAATGCATTTGTTCGCTAAATATCAAACTGCTGGATGCCCACATCCTACAGCCACATGTTTTTAAGTATTTTCTATTACTCGATCAACACTTTAGTGCATGTCCACAAGGTACAAGGCATATATATTACCGTTTGAAGGAGAAATTCCTGAACTGAGAATGCTGCTGGCATGCATGCTCCTCTATGATTCCACAGTCATGAGCAGAAAGCTCAGACTACATCGATCTTATCTGCAGCTGGAAAACAAAACACAGGAATTAGGTGTCGATTTGCGTTTTGTCATATGCTTTCTAGCTGTTGTGTTGTTCAGCCATTTTCCTAATGCAGAACTCAAATTGGAACAGTATAGATAGCATTAATTACCATTAATGTATAAGACATAGATCCCAAAACATAAACATAACATGATCTTGCTTGAGCTGGATCCATCTATTATATACTTCATGTTATAATCATACAATGCTTTTAATTCTCTACCATAAAATTTTTGGAGAAAAAAAGATAAGAAGATATCAACTATCGTTTGAAACTAAAAGGTAGATTTGATAATTTTAAATACGACATTATGACATGACAGGTAAACGGTATGAAATATTATATATATATATATATATATATAAATGACGTGTCTTAAAATTTTAGCAAAATTGTATATAAGTTTGACAAAAACTTAAAAAAAAAATGTTCTATGTTTAGCATGTGATGAAAATTTGATATGAAAATTTTCATATTTTATACGTGATTGAAACGAAATAAATATGAAATGAATACACAAATTGCCACTACTGTAATTAGGTGTAGTAATAGTAGAGCTGCTAACCCATTTATCAGTCTCTGAATCTGGAGAAAGTGGAGGAGGAATGTGCTTCAATAGTCCAACATCATCTGATCTAATATCCACCACCTCGGCTTCTGATCTAATATCCACCACATCTGCTTCTGACCTTATATCCACTACCTCTGCTTCTGACCTTATATCCACTATCTCTGCTTTTTTTACCACCAATTCGCCATCCTTAATTCCTCTCAATGCCTCCAGCACTTCTTCCATTGAAGGTCTCATATCCCTCTCCTGTTGCAAACACCGGAAAGCCAATTCTGCAATTGCTGTAATCATTGTTTTCAAAGCATGATCATTCTCAAACCCAAGTGACGGATCAACCAGTTCATGCAATGCATGATTCTGGATTCTGCTGATAGCCATGTTAGCCAAATTAATATCATGTCTGTGCCTATTGGTATCCACAGCCTGTTTTGCTGAAATAAGCTCAATCAAGACCACTCCAAAACTATAAACATCACTTTTCTCAGTGAGCTGGTAGCATTGGTAATACTCAGGATCAACATAGCCAGGTGTGCCTTGTGGAGCAGTCGAGACATGAGTAACATCATTAGGAAACAATCGTGAGAGACCAAAATCAGCCACTTTTACATGGCAATCTTTGTCTAAGAGAATGTTGTTGGTTTTGACATCACGATGTATAATATCTGATGAATGGAGGTAAGCCAGTGCATTTGCTGTCTCTACAGCAATACTCAACCTAACAGGCCAAGCAAGCAAACCGGAATTTGACAGCTTTCCATGTAAATGATCAGCCACAGTTCCATTAGGAATGTACTCATAAACAAGGAGAAGTTCTCTGCTACGTCTTGAGGTGCATCCATAGAGTGTGACAAGGTTTGGATGGCGTATGCGAGTGAGGATTTCAATTTCGTTCATGTACTGATCAACACGCTTGAAATTGCTCTCGAATAGGCGCTTAACTGCAACTACACGCCCATCATTGAGTACACCTGATCAAGCAAATCGTAGGACAGTTAAAATAGAAGAAATAAAATACTTAAGACCAGATCCACATACATATAGGTAGGATTTCCACCCATAAAGATTGAAAAATAAGAAAATTTAAAGAAAAATTTTCCGCTGAACACCTCCAATTTTTTCAAGACATTCTTTTCATCAATAAAATTAGTAAATTAAGTTTTTTATATAGTATAGTAGACACACCCGAAAAAAATCCTGGATCCGTCATTACTAGAAATATAAGAAAATTAAGTTTTAGAAGTTAATTTCTTACCGTAGTAAACAGTTCCAAAGCCTCCTTCTCCAAGTTCTTTAGAAGGATTGAAATTATCAGTGGCTTCCTCAAGTTCTTCATAGCGAAAGACATGAGCTCCAAAGTAGGTGCTCCGTTTTTCAAGGTCATCTAAATTTGAGGTGGGATATGAAGGAATGCTTTGAGACAGATTAGTTGTAGAAGTAGATGGTCCTTTGCTTGTGCTCGAGGGAGGTGTAGGAAGGTCTCTGCTCTTATCTTGGTCTGCAATTTTCTTTCTCCGTTGTTGCCTGTAGCGTAAAATTCCCATGCCCAGTAGTATACCAACTATAGCTGCACCAGCTATTGCAAGGCCTAAAGATCAAGCAAGAGATTGCTCAACTTCTTTTCTGCAACACTAACATTTCTGGAAACAATTGAAAATGTTAATAATGGTACCGAATAATACCTATTGGAAGGCTGACATCCTGCTTGTTTGTATCTGCAAAACAGTAAAAAATCTCAACATGTTAGTTGAATATGAATGGTTCATAATTTGAATGCAATTAAATCCTAAATTAACAATAAGCTGTAGCCCACGGCCAATGTATGCCAGAACAAAAGCATTGAAAACTGGATTACTACATATTATGTGCTCTGATAACCATTCCAGACAGTTGAAAGCTTCAGCACTGTTGCCTGATTGGTGACCGAAGCTCTGGCTTCAAGATAGTTGAGTTCTTAGTTTATATATTTTGAACGTTACTTTTTAAGTTAGTCAAGATGCAGAGACCCATCAAGATGCAGAGACCACATAAAAGCCAATAGATTTAGTAGCATTCAAGGCACACTTCAAGGGCCCTATATGAAACATCCTGGCAAATGAATTCAACCATTATTTCTTGTCACCTGTTTGCCCCATAATATTTTAACTATATATGACTGTAATTCAAAACTAAAAGGATGTTTTGGGGCTAATTGGCAATTCAGAGCATTCAAAATGTTTCAATTTGAAACAGAGGCTCTAACCAAGAGATCATCACCAACAGCTATGCAAGATAATTTGAGCTTCCCATAAATTAAATGAATCAAAACAAAGGGAAACCTATAAAAATCCAACTCAATAGCATTCAAATTCTTCCGAGAGAAATGTAGGCCAAGAACATGACTCTTCCATACACAAATATCAACCAGAACAGAAAAGTTTGAAAAGAACGAAGCAGAGCTAAGTCGAACTCCTTAAAATAGCAACTTCAAAAACCTTAAATACGTCAAAAATACCTTTCGTGTCACAAATCCTATCACCACAAATACAAACAGCTCTACCCGAAAGCCACCCACACTCCCCACCAGAATCAGGACACTTGGAACACTCATCGCCTTGAGGAATAGTATAATTCACATCAAACCCTTCCATCAAAACCTCCCCAAGCAATGATCTATTCCTTAGAAGCGCATTCACTGCACTTCCCAGTATCGGCACTATAACACTAACATTGCATTGTATAATTTTAAACACTGGATCACTCGGAACTGGACCAACAACGTAGTAAGCTCCAGTATTGTTACATGAGAACAAGTTAAGAGGATGGAACGAGGAAGAGTTCAGGGAGTAACAACCGTAAAAAAGCGTTAAATTTTGGTTCGCTGAAGTTAGGGTGAAGATAGTGGAATTTAGAGTGGTATTAGTAAAATTTAGCATGCATGGGATTGGGTTGTTGTAAAGGTCAGATCGGGAGAGTGTCATGGTTTGAGTTTGGGGATCGAGTTTGATTACTCGGTAAGTCAGTGAGTCGGATAGTAACTCGAGGATGGTGTTGTTTGAGCAGGTCAGGCGGAAACCGGGTGGACCACAGTGTGCTGGACGTGGGCCGCCGGTGAATGGGTAGCCAAGGTTTGTTATTTCGCCGCATGAGAAGGTCTGGTTGCAGCCCGACAAGGTGGAGTTATCGGGCAGAGGAAACGCCGTCGTATGGTGGAGGAAATGGAGGAGGAGGAGGAAGAGGAGGGGAGGGGTAGGGATTGGATGCATGGGGGAGGATTGTGTTGGAGGGGAGGGAGTGAGATGGCAATTGATAACCAGGGTGGCTAAGTTGTTGGGTGTTTTGACCTTTGACCACAAAAGGCTTAAATTGTTGACTTAGATTTCGAAAGGAGGCTTGGGTCTAGAAACAGGGGGGAAAAAAATCAAGGCAGGTTTTATTTGTTAGCCCTTGTGTTTGGGCTTTGGTTGGTCAGTTGGTATTGGTAATGTGACATCTTTGAATAGTTCAATAACAGGTTTGAACGAGGATTAAAATAAAGTTTGAGACAGATGGAAAGGCTGTTGGAACTATAGTTTATTAGGAAAGTTGTTGGAACCTTTCGGTGTGCTTGGGTGAAGAGCAGGTTGGACTTGGCAAAGCTTTTGGTGAAAGGTCAATGACCAGTTTTGAAGAAAAAAGAGAAGTTGCTCTAACAATCTGCAATCGGCTGGCAGCTGCACAAAACATTACAGTACATGGCTTTGGTTTGTGACTTTATTTACTCAACTTATGAAACCATTTTTTAACTGATAGTAGTATATTTTGAATAAACAAAAACAACCTTTGAAATCATATTTGATTTTCTAATAAAAGTAAAAGATTGACTCAATAGCTAAGAGTAGGGGTGAACTCAAGTCCAATTGAGTGGGTATACTGTCAAGATCAAAATTTTGGTTTTTACTCGAAAATTCAACATTCAAAATTAAATCTATTTCAATCGAATTTTATTTTTATACTTAGAGCTCGGTTTGATAGACTCAATTGAGCTCGTTAAAAATATAAATAATTATATTAAATATTATATTTTTATCGTTTATGTATATTTATTAAATATATTAAAAAAATAAAATTTTAATTAAATTTATAAACTTTTCAAATTAAATATTAAATTATTTGAACTCAATTTCGTTAATTATTCAAGTACTTTAAATACAATAATAAATGAATCAAGTTAAAATTTTTTTTAATTGAATTTGAATAACTCATAAATAATTTGACTCATTTACGTCTCTAATTAAACAATAAAAGAATTATACTAAGCTTACAAACTAAAAAAAGAAGAATCTATAATATGCAGAGGTATGTCACACGAATATAAAGTCTCTCACATCTTTAGAACATTTCATTATTCGTACGATACGAGTATGATAATTCAATTTTCAAAATTAAAATAAAAAATTATTAAAATATCATGTATCCATGTGAGACATGCACATATGTCCGATGGCTCTATCTCGAGTTCATGTAATATAAAAGCTGAGTCAAATTCTGAATCGAACACCTCTTGAAAAAAATGAAAATTTTGAAAAACAGAGAAAACAGAGAGGACAAAAAACAAATGGGAAACGTTGAATTTTTGAGCTTAGCTAGTTGCACAAACAACTGATATCATAAGGCGTCTAAAGCTTGTGGCTGTGTGTGGTCAACTTGAATGGCATAAAATAGCCGACAAGAAAGTTTCAAGATGAGACGCCACTGGGAATCCAGATAACAAATTAAATGTCCAAATCAACCATGAACTTGTGGTTCCTATTAATTAAGCACTTATGTAACACACCTTGAATCTAGAAGGGCCTCGTTAGTCTTCCTATTCTAGTGCTTGAAATACATTTTCTATACTTCTATTGGCCAAAAACTTAACTAAACCAACCTAAATTTATTTTTAAATCAATTTGATTTTTATTATTATATTTGATGCTGTTAGAATTTGAATTTGATAATTAAAATTAAAAATTTAATATTTTATTAATACATTACGTTATTATTAGTAAAATCATATTTTAATAATAAAAATATTTTAAAAAATAAAATTAATTAAACTTAAAAAAAACTCGATAAATGAATATTAAGATATTTAAATTCAGCTAGTTAAATAATCTAACTCCATTTACTATAACTTGGTTTCCTAATGGTCGAGCTAAATTTAAGTTCTTTTCAAACTGAACTTGAGTAGCTCTCACGAATAACTGTCAAATATACGCCCCAATTTGGAGTAAAGGTGAAAACAAACTGAAATTTTCATACCAAACATGTTGAGTAGATCACACTGTCAATCAAGAAAAAGGAGGTGGATGACTATGGGAAAGGTACAATTAGAGCTTCCGACTGATAGGTTGGAGCTTGTAGCGGAGGTAGAACAAATTTAACAACAGATGTAAACGTTTTAATGATGAATTATAGAAGATTTCAGTTTGCAGCCAAAGAAAACTGTTTCTGTTTAGGAAATTCTGATCACTAATGCTAGCCGGAGGAGTTTTAGTCATCCTGATTGTAAATCTCAGGCGATTTCAAAGAGATTTGGATACAAAAAACACTTTCACAAACTTTTCATGATGAGCTATGGCATTATGGATATGCATCTACCATTGGAATTTAACTTTCTTAAGAAAAGATTTCGATCAGGATGGGCAGGTTTAAAGTTAAAAGCTAGGATGTGGAGTTTGTAGTGGGAATGGAAGAAATTCAACGGTTGAAGCTGTCAAAGTGTCAAGTTAGTCAATAAATAGAGGAGAAACAATTTCTCTTTGAAAATTTCCATAACTACTGCCTAATGGATACATACTCAAGAGATATATAACTAACACTATTTTTTTTTTTTTTTGCACATAGGAGGTGACAATAGCAAAATGATTGAAGGTGTTGGGATTTAAATTTAAATTTGTTAAGTGTTAATTATTAAACTAATTGTATGAGGCAACTAAATTAAACTCTAGATTCGTACCTAATCCTATTTTTGAATACAAAGGATTGCTTCCGGGTAATTGATTTCATGATGATGATGATGTTAAGGGGTTGATATATAGACAGATATATAGTTTGGATCTAGTGAAATTTGGATACATTATTCTGTCAGAAGACTCAGCACTACTGGTGAAGAAATGAATAAAATTAATCCTTTCCATTTTTTTTTTCTCTAAATAGCAGGCTAATGGACACTACTAATGATCGATCTCTATCATCATCCCCACTTAATGAATAAAGAATCAGAACAAAAACTATATCCACCTAACACTTAATTGTTTGGACGAATGGAAGAAGAACGACATCCTAATCAAATTTGTTTTCTGGTTTCCGGCTTGGGTTCGCCAAAAGGCCTTAATAAATGAGACTAAAAGCTGCTGCATGACTCTTGGAAATGAGACTAAAAGTAGGAGATTTTAACAGGCATAGCGTATAAGAAGGAAGATATACCTGGGGAGCTTGAGGAACAAACGTCCAGATACGATCCATTTGAGCAGTAACATAAAAATCCACCCAAGGTGAGGTTGTACCCACACTGCCCACGAGAGTTCAGACACCGATTACAGAAAGTATCGTTTGCAGACCAGCGAAGCTCAAAACCAGCTGTAAGCGCTTCTAGCAGAGTATCCGAATTTCGATTTGCCTCCAACGACTGAACTTGTGAATTCAGGACAGGAATAATGACACTGTTGTTGCAAGATCCTAAGGATGTGCTTATTAAAGTAGCAACGCTCTCCAAGGACGTTTGTGTGATATTCCTTGTAACATAATAACCTATGACATCTGTTGAGTTTATTGTGCAGTTAAATTGACTTGAAATCCACTGAAGATCTTGTAGACCTGGAACTGTAAGGGTATGACAACCATAATACAGCCTTATATCCAGAGTATCGCTGTTGATTTCAAAAGGGCTGTTAGTGAAAGTGGAGTTGATGAGAGAAGTTGGACAAATACTGCCAGAATAATCAGCTCTAGCTACTTCAAGGACTTGAGAATCATATATAGACCGGACATGGTAAGTAGCTGAATTGATTGTAATCTCTGGAGTATTTTGATTGCAATCCAGCCTGAAGCCAGGGTAGCCACAACTTTCTGGCCGATCCAATCCCCAGAAAGGATAACCAATATTCTGAATGTCTCCACAAGAGAATCGTGCACTGCAGCTCGAAATATTCCCATCATTGGCAAACACAGATTGTGCGGTAAGAATCAGGATCAAACTTATGATCATGAAGAACCAAAACTTGGATGGCAACAAAGGGGGATGCATTTTCGGAGAAAGCGGGATCAAGAGACGACTTGGTAGAGAACAAAAAATACTTAGGATATAAAATGAGAAGTTGAAGATGAATTGGTTTTAATCATGATAATCAAGTTGGTGGTCTTTGACGAAGTGAAGGGTGAAATTTTTCAAAAGGAAGCTTCAATTGGCAGCATTAAGCACCGGTCAATGGAATTTTAGGTAGCCTAGAAATAATATATAGTAAATGTACGTAACCTAGTCTAATTTATAGTTGTGAACCACTCGATATATACATATATATATATATATATCTTTGAGTCGCTTGTGGTAAATCTTTAATTCTATATATTCTAGCTCTCTCAACTCCCAAGACTCAGAAATATAAACTCAGCTCGAGTGCTTAAATAGTCAAAGAAACCGGCAACTGGAAAATACAACTGATTTTATAATTGAATAAATCAATATCTAAATAGACTAAATGGTTTTCTTGGGCTTAGAATTACCAAGGTCAACAAGATGACACCAATCTTCTAAAGTTTTGGTGCTTATACAATAATCCTAACATCCAGGGCATTGATTTTAGGGGATATTGTACTAATGTCACACAGTTGCTCAGTAAAAGAATTCAGGATTGGTTTGAATCCTATTGAGAGCAATCCAGAGAAGAAGTTATGGTTCAAGGTTGAAATTATTTGAGGAAGAACCATTATCAAAGCCTAAAAATCTCCTAACAGAAGAATGTGATTAATCTGAAAGATACAAGGGGATATGAGCAGAATCCTTGAAATTCTAAAGCCTAGAAAAGCAAGCATAAGATCAGGGGAGACATGGGATTTGATGGGCAAATAGAGGAAGTTTGGTCCCTATGCATGTTTGAATTACAATCTGAAGCTTCATTTATAGTCAGCTACTGTGTTTTTCTGAGCATGGAGATACTGCTTTGTAGCCTCCCGCAAATGGTGCTTTCAGCATCCAGCAGTGATCAAATGTATGAGCAATAAAAAAGGGGGAAATATTTCATTTTGGCCTGCTGATGGAGTTTGTAACTGGAAAGAAAACAAGCGACAAATGGAATTAGAGGCTGAATTGGTATCAGATTTTGGGGAAATCAGCCGGTCAAAATATTGAGAGTTAATGGAGTCATCTCATTAACTGCTTAAAGAGAGTAGGATTACAAACTCATGCTGCAAAAGCTAAATTTGATGCAACTGCTATGAAACATTGAATAGCGGAACGAGCCAGACCAAGAGGGTTATGACACTCTGGAAAGGGTTATCTTCTCTCAGGAGTCAAGATACTATTCACCACCAGGAAGTTTTCTAAAACATACAGCTGAACAAAATTACAGTAGAAGAGCTTGAACATACCTTGTGTTGTCGGTGAACATGTGGTTTCACTAGGTTGATCACGGCAAAAGCAAATGAAACTATTTGTAGTCTGATTATATCCGCAAACCCCATCAGAATCTCTGCATCTTCTGCATTGATCACTATCTACTTCCCATTGCAATTCAAAACCCCCCTTCAAAGCATCATTCACAGTCAATGGGTTCACCACTAGATTCTGAGCTGCTGCTTCATAAATTGGAACTATGACACTTCCATAGCATGCCGCCGGGCGAGGATCAACCAGAGGATTTATGATAGCATATGACACATCCACATAGACACCATTTATGGTACAGTTAGTTATAAAATTAAGCAACGAGGTTAAGCAACCATAAAATAGGGTCAGGTTTCTGAGGTTTGAGCCAAAATCGAAGTGATTGAAGTCGATGGTGGTGTTTATTAGTTCCGTTGGGCAATAACCATTCCAGTAATCCTCTCTAGCAACATGAAGAATTTGCTGTCGAGGGTTTACATCAAGAATTCGTAACGTATTTTGACCCATCGTAATCTTTGCTACTTCATCTTCGCACTTCAGCTCGAACCCTGGTGGGCCACAGTAATTTGCACGGTTCATTCCCCAGAAAGGGTAATCAAAAGCTGTGCTTCCACATCTTATGGTTGTCCTGCAGTCTGAGAACCGTGGATCATCGACGCAAAGAGTATTTGGAACTCCGATCAAGGCAAAAAGAAAGAAGAAAAGAGCTAGAAGGGAAGAGATTGAAAAAGAATTTGGATACATTTTAGTTGAAGTTACAGAAATGAACGGTGGAATAAGTTTATGAAGGATCAATATTGAAGCAAGACTGGTAACAGAGAAGAAAGGGTGATGAAGTCAATTCCGTTTCTCGTCTGTCATTGATGAGGCTTTTACTCAACTGTCCGATAAGGGATATTGTAAAATTCAACGATTGAGAAAGTTCTTCGGTAATCTTTATTGGTCAATTTGAAACCATTTATTCAAGCTTGAATTGTATATATATATTATCCTTTTCTAATATGGAAAGCTACAAAAACTTGCATCAGGTGCCTAGAATTCTAGATTGTCTATTAACATAGTGTAAATTGGCTCTAGAGTGTAGCCATATTCTATGAATACTTCTCCAGGGAAGAAGACTAAAACTTCATTAGCAGAATTAGATGGAAGTTGGAAGTTGTTGCTTTGATAGCAGAATTAGATGGAAGTTGGAAGTAATTGCTTTGAATACGCAACAAGTGGACCACAAAAGATCTTAAAACATATTAAGATTTTTCTAATGTAGAATTGACAAGTTATTCAAGAGGTTAAATGAAGATCAAACTAATGAAATGGAACCTGACATCTATATCAACCTACACGGACAGCTACTTGTTAGTCACAATGTCCGCAACCAATTAGGCATTCCTGCAAGTGTAAGCATAATTAAATCATTAATCATTTATATAAAAAATACTATTTTAATATAATTTGACACTCTATTTTCTTACATTCACGGACAAAAAAATTATTAATTATAAAAAATTATAAATATATAACTATTTCAATTAACATTTTAAATTATAACTCATAGATATTTTCCTTTTCATTTAATCTTATAAAGTATTATCGATCCAAATATTAAACAATTATCATATTTAAGGATCATTCATTCTCCTCTAATCTTATAAAGTATAATTAATAAAATATATACTTACATATGTATATTTGTGAATACTCTTCCTTAACCTCATACGTTGTTATCTTGCAAAGCCTTATAACTTTTATTATATCTTTCTTTTATGTCTAACTCTATTAAGATTCTTACTATTTATAAGCCTTACCCACCAAAAATCAATTTTTTCTTAGAATTCTTATCTTACAAATAGAGATGATAAAACAACTCACATTTGATTAATTTTAACCCACTCCAATATGATATGAATGGCTTTTTTAGATCAAGGCTAAGGTTGGAGGCAAGTCGGGTATTTTTCTAAAAAATCAAAATCGGGTAAGAGATGGGGTTTAGGGTACTATGCCTTATTATATAAAATTATATTTATTAAGATATTTTAATAAAATTATTATTTAATATTTTAATTTAAAATATTTATCATAACATCTAGATTCAGAGATCTATCGTTAGACATTTACTTCAGGAGTCGTCACTAATCTTTTTTATCTAGGTACGATTGATCACATAAGAAGTCTATCATTTTAAGAAACACCTAAATCTGAAGTCCCTAAAAGAATAAGTTCAGGTCTACTAACCAAAATAGGGTTCGAAAGTACGATTACGTGTGATGAAGGTTATAGCACCCTCACAACACCCATCGAAAGCTGGTACCAGCTTAATTTTATGTTATCCAATAAACCTTAAAAATTTATCAAATAATTAATTGTTGAAAATTATTCTCAATTGACTTTAATACTTTTAGCAGAAAATTGAAAAAATTTTCTCACCTCAAGAGTATGCAAAGAAACTACTGTTTCACTTGCAGAGGCTCTATCGTCGGATTATTTAACATTAAAGAAAATTCAAGAAACAAAAAGGAAAAAAAATAAAATGAAAAAAATGATTCAGCTTTAGATATAAATCTTTTTCTCTTCAAAAACTCATTGCTTTTGTACAAGAAAAATTGATACTTTCAACTTTTTCCCAAAATATTTTTCTGAAACTTTAATTTCGAGAAAAATTGGTATTTTCAACTTTTCCTCAAAAATGTTTTTTAGAAAACTTATTTTCAAGGAAAATTGATACTTTCAACTTTTCTTCAAAAATATTTTTTTTGAAATTTTGTTTAAAGAAAATCAAAAAATAAAATAAAATAAGGAATACTAAATAATTCTAATCTAATTAATAAATAATAATAATAATAATAATAAATAAGAAAGAAAAAAAAACCTTTGGAACGGCTTTGCTCAACTGGGAAACGGCTCGACTCAAGACAAAAAAGGTAACTCAAAGACGTGACTCGGGCACGTTGGCTCGACTCCAAGGATCAGTTAGCATGCGGGTTAACGAATTGGGTCGTGATCGAGTCGGGTCAGCCTAAACAAAAACATGCGGATCCTGGTAACGTACTAACACTAAAACGACGTTGTTTTACGTGGGTATAAAAGGCAAAGAACGAGTTTTTTCTTCAGATACAACTTTTCCATTCTCTTTCTTACCCTTAGCTTTCTCTTCATTCTCTCTACCTAAAGAACATAACCCAGAATCCGATTGAATTTCCATCGGATTCTGGAAAATAACGCTGGAAACTTCAAAGTTGGCCAGAAAACTCATCGAAAAATTCAAGGTTTGCCAGAAAATTTCGTCAAATTTTGAAAAATTTCAAAAAATTTTCCAAAAAAAAACTTCAAAAATTCTAAAAAAAATCTCACAGATTCTTAAAGTTGTATCTAACGCATCGGAACCTTTTTAGCTTCTATTTTCTCTCTGTGTGTTCTTTTCGTGTATGTTCCAGCATCTATTTATAGGGATTGATTAAAAGAGTTTCTGATCAATCTCAATTCTTTCTAGGATTAAGATTCATTCTTTGAATCCAATCTAAACTCTTTCAATCCCCTGATTCACAGCAGAACCTCCTTCTAGAACTAAAAATTATATCTATCAAAACAAAATTCAGACCGGATAAACCAACCAAAATAATAATAATAATAATAATAATAATAATAATAATAATAATAATAATAATATATACATTAATCAATAAATATAAAAAAATATTGATAGATAAATAATAATAATAATAATAGATAAGTATAAAAAATATACATTAATAAATAAATAATAAAAAATAATATTAATGGATAACTAATAAAAATATATATTATTAGATATAATATATATATAAATAATATAAAAATAAAGATAATAAAACTAAAAATAAAATGGGTCATTTTGCCCCATTTGGACCAGGCCCACTTGGTCCGGACCTAGATCAAATTGGGTGTCTACAACTGTCCCTCTTTGCATATTTTCTGTGAAACAGGAATTGTGCAAAGACGTAGACACACATTCAAGACTCAACTGGATATTTTTTGTTTTTTTATTTTTTTATTTTTTTTGTTAAAATTTTGATCAAAGCTCCTCTAAGTAGAAGTTCAACAACTTAAAAAAAAAAAACAAAGCTCTTCTAAACAGAGGCTCCATGACTTTGAAAATAAATGGCTTCTCTAATCAGAGGCTCAATGACTTTGAAAAATAAATGGCTCCTCTAATCAGAGGCTTAACGATTTTGAAAAATAAATTGCTCCTCTAAATAAAGGCTCAACGACTTAAACAAAGCTCCTCTAAACAGAGGCTCAACGACTTTGAAAAATAAATAAAGCTCCTCTAAACAGAGGCTCAATGACTTTGAAAAATAATTAAAGCTCCTCTAAACAAAGGCTCAACAACTTTCGAAAGGTAAATTGCTCCTCTAAACAGAGGCTCAACAACTTTCGAAAGGTAAATATTCATTGACAATCATGTCCAAAGAAATTAAAGATTGTGTTTAAAGGAATTTCCAGATATTATGCCCCAAAGGTCTTACAAATCAATCCTAATACCGTGAGATATCCTATTTCAAGGAATAAAAACTTACCAGACAAGCTTTTCCTCCAATTTGAAAAAGTCTTCCCATCTGTCTTTTTCATACGAAATTTGAAATACCTTTGCTTTTTGAATTTATGCACTATACTTTCTCAAATGCAGTATATGCTATGTGGAATGTAATGCACGTGAAATTCAATGCATGTTATGCAAATGCTGACTCATTAATTTCCATTCAATTATGGCATTCAAGTTTTTCAAACTTTTTTCTTGGGCCTCGAACTCTGTGTTCTTCAAAGACCAAGTTATGCTATTCTTCTGAGATCGAGCCAATGTAACTCTCAATCATCTCTTCCACTTAATTCTAACATTCTTTTTGTAAGAAATTTTTTTCCAAATTCAATGTCCTTATCCGAAACTGAACATATCGATTCTGCTTTTATCACTCTTGACTTTTTCAATGTAATGTAAAATTTTTCATGCCATTGTTCATTTATCAATCATTATTTCAAACTTAAAAAGTAAGAATGCATTTGCACATTTCATCTATTGTAGGGTATTAAGAAGAAAAGAATAAGAATGGTTGGGAAACAACCAACAAAAAAAGCACACAAAGAGTAAAGTAAAATATCTTTTATTAGCAAAAATGTTGGCAAACTTTGGCCAAGAAAAAAATTACAAATAGGCATAGGAAAACAATGCCCAAAAATGAACAATCGGACAATCATAATAACACATTTCAAGGTTCTTTTGAAAATCCAATCATCTTATGCATTTAACAACTTAGAGTTCCTCTGAATTTGCTAGCCTCCATGACAATGAATTTTTAAATTTGATGCTGTATTCACTTTATCTAAGCTACCTTTTCAGGTTTTCAACTTAGATAAACCCCCTATAACTCAAACCACCCTTTTAGGGTTTTCACCTGAGTCTTCATTTTTCATTCACTTTTTCTTTTTTTTTTTCATTTCATTTTTTCTCTTTTTTTTCAAGCATAGTACTTTTTCACAGCATCAGAATTTATAGGATGGGATAAATCATTTTCATCCATCTCAGTCAGTATCAAAGCTCCACCTGAGAAAGTCCATTTCACTACATACGATCCTTCCCAATTCGGAGTCTATTTTTCTCTATTATCGTGCTGGGTTGAGATGATTCCCTTTAAAACCAACTCTCCTTCTCGAAAGCAACTGGTCAAACTTTTTTGTCATGAGATCTCATCATTTTTTTTATATAGCTGACCATGGCATAATGCAATCAATTTCTTTTCTTCTATGAAATTTAACTGTTCATAGCATTCTCGAATTCATTCAGCTTCTTCCAATTCAACTTCTTTTAAAACCCTCAAGGATAGGATCTCCACTTCTACTAGTAGTACAGCTTCCATCTTATAAACCAAAAAAAATAGTTACCCCAGTAGAAGTACGCACTAACGTTCGATATGTATGCAGTGCAAACAGTAACTTTTCATGTTAATCTTTATAAGTCCCAATCATCTTCTCAAGAATTTTTTTGATATTTTTGTTAGCTGCTTCAACTGCCCCATTCATTTTTAGATGGTAGGGTACCGAGTTATGATACTTGATCTTGTATTGAGCACATATTTCTTACATCATCTTACTATTTAAATTCTTAGTATTATCTAAAATAATTCTCTCTGAAAGCCATATCTACAGATGATCTCTTTTTTTATGAACTTGAAAACCACAGATCGTGTTACATTTGCATATGATGCTGCCTCTACCCATTTTGTGAAATAATCTATCATCATAAAAATAAACCTATGGCCATTAGAAGCTTTTAGGGTGATAGGACTAATGACATCCATGCCCCACATTGAGAATGACCAAAGTGGTGCCAAAACATATAAAGCAATGGCGGAGCATGGATCTTATCAGCATATATCTGGCATTTATGGTATTTATGAGCATAGTCAATGCAATCACTCTCTATTGTCAACCAGCAGTATCCTGCTCTCATGATCTATCTCACTATCATATGTCCACTGGTATGTGCCTCACATATTCTATCATGCACTTCTTCAATGATTTTTCTTACTTCAGCCTTACTTACACATCTCATTAATACTTGATCACGACTTCTTTTGTACAGAACATCCTCATCCAGAAAAAAGCTCATAGCTAATCTTTAGATGACCCTTTTGTCATTCACTGTTGCTCGAACTGGGTATTTTTTATCCTTAATATACTGTAAGATATCATAATACCAGGGCTTTTCATCCTCCTATTCTTCTACATTGGAGTAATAAGCTGTCATATCCTTAACATTTAGCCTGATGGGTTGAATGTCAGTATTGTCATTAATTCAAATCATTATAGCCAGAGTAGCCAAGACATTGGTAATCAAATTCTCTTCTCGAGGTAAATGGTCAAATTGGATATCTTCAAACTGTTTTATCAACTTTAAAATATACTTATGATCTGAAACGAGTTTTGAATCTCTCATCTCTCATTTTCTTTTCAACTGATATATAACTAGAGCTGAGTCCCCAAACACTTTTAATGCTTTCACTCTTCTATCTATAGCAACTTCTAAACTCATGACACATGCCTCATATTCAATGATGTTATTTGTACAATTAAAATTTAACCTCGCTATTACAAGATAGTATTGTTCTTTTGGAGAGATCAGAATCACCCAAATTTCATGTCTTAAGGCATTGGTAGCTCTATCAAAATACATTCTCCAATATTTTTCTTCATGCTTCCCTTTCTCTAATTGAAAAATAGTCACTAGATCTTCATCAAAAAATTTTAATCTCATTGGTTCATATTCTTTGGTAGCACGATCTATAAGAAACTTAGCTATAGCACTAAATTTTATTACCTTTTGGCTTACATATATAATATCATATTCTAAGAGCATTACTTGCCATCTAGTAATTCTTTCAGATAAAGAAGGTTTCTCGAAAAGTATTTAATTGAATTCAGTTTTGCTATGAGCCATGTGGTATGATAGAGTATATACTGTCTGAGTCTTTTGGTAATCCATGCTAATGCACAACATATTTTCTCCAATGAGGAATACTTTGATTCATATTCTGTGAACTTTTTACTCATATAGTAAATAACTCTCTCATTTTGGCTAGACTTATCTTACTACCCCATCACACATTCCATTGAATTCTCACACACGTCAAGTATAGAATTAAGGGTTTCCTTGGAATAGGTGGCACCAACACTGAAAGATTTGACAAGTATTGTTTAATTTTATCAAAAGTCACTTGGTATTCCTCATTTCATTCTCCAAGATTACTCTTACGAAAAAGCTTAAATATGGGATCACATTTGTAGGTGAGTTGAGAAATAAACTGAGAAATGTAATTCAATCTTCCTAGAAAACTTCAAACTTCCTTTGGTGCACTCAGAAGTGACAAATTTTGAATAGCTCATATCTTGTCTAGATCGACTTCAATCCCTCTTTTATTGACCACAAAGCCTAGTAACTTCCCTGACTTTACCTCAAAGGTGCATTTGGCTGGGTTTAACTTGAGCTGAAATCCTCTCAATCTCTCAAATAACTTTTTGAGGTTAGTAATATGATTTTCATCTTCACAAGATTTTACAATCATATCATCTACGTATACCTCATTCTCTTTGTGCATCATGTCATGAAAGAGCATCACCATGGCCTTTTGGTATGTTACCCTAACATTCTTTAACCCAAAAAGCATGATTTTGTAACAAAAGGTTCCCTATATAATCACAAAAGTAGTTTTTTCCATATCATCTGTAACCATTTTTATTTGATTATACCCTGAAAACCCATCCATAAATGAGAAAATTGAATGCCTAGTCGTGTTATCTATCAGTGTATCAATGTGAGGTAAAGGAAAGTTATCCTTTAGGCTAGCCCTGTTCAAATCACAATAGTCTACACACATTCGTACCTTTTCATCTTTCTCAAAAATTGGTACTATATTAGCTACCCACTCTAGATACTTAGCCACTTGTAAAAAAACTTGTATCAAACTGTTACTTCACCTCTTCTTTGATCTTTAGTAGCATTTCAAGCATCATTCACCTTAGTTTTTACTGGACTGGCTTATATTCTGGCTTTAGAGACAATCTGTGCTCTACTATCTCCGTGCATAGCCCTGACATATCCTGGTAAGATCAAGCAAATACATCTATGAATTCTTGAAGTAGATCTGTTAAACGTTGCCTATCTCTTAATAAAAGTGAAATGTTAATTCTAACATTTTTCTTATTTTTTTCATCTCTTAGATTCACTAAGTTAACTATCTTTTGATGAGGCTCAATTGGCTTATTTTCTTATTCAATCAATCTCATTAGGTCCGGAAGAATAACATATTTTTCAAAATTCTCTTCATTGTCAAGTTTATCAATGTTAATTGAATTCTCAAAACTAACCTCTTAATTATTATCATAATTATCTTCATGTTCATTAAGGACCTGAAATTGAATGAAATGGGATATATTGGTAAGATATGTTTAAAAAAATGGCAATAATGAAGACACAAGAAAAAATGAATGAAAATACATCCTTTTAATCTTTATTAGAATAATAAAAGATAAATGGCCCAAACAAGAAAGATAACCCCAATACCTTGGGCAATAACTATTAAGATGTACAATTACATTGAATTAGTTTCAAAGGTCAAAGGCATTTCAATGGCACTTTAATTGTTCAGCTCATAATCTGGCAGACAAAGATAGAACCATCATTCTTGATTAAGCCCAATTTCATCTTCAATAGCATGGATGGTTAATTGGACAAAAGCTCTTTTCATGCTTTTTCTTATATCTGGGTACATGAATCCTCCAAGTCTAAAAGTCTCGTATAGGTATGGAATAATCATTAGTCTTGTTGTTTTACCTGTTGGCTTTCTCTTGATTTTCCATTTTGCTACTTCATAGCCTAGGCTTAGCCTTTCACTATTGTCCACTATTGTTGGGGGTTCTTTTATTCCCTATAAGTTCTTGCCTAGTCCTATTCTTGGATACCAGCCCTTATTGATGACTTGACTTATCACTATCTTTAAAAAAAATTGATTTCTAAATCCTTCACCCACAGTGTTGACCAATTTAAAAAATCGATAGGAATACTTATCCACTTTTTCGACAACTTTCACATATGGGACATTCAAAGGTTGGGTCATTAGCATGTCTTCTTCCTCAAACATTACCACTAACTGGCCTTCTATATTGAACTTAATTTTTTGGTGAAGAGTAGAAGAATAGCCCCTGTTATGTGAATCCATGGCCTTTCTAATAGACAGCTATAAGACAGAGAGATATCCATTACTTGAAATTTCACATTAAAAGTGCATGGCCTAATTTGCAAAAACATCTCAATATCTTTCAAGACTTCTCTTCTAGTCCCATCAAAAGCTCACACTATCATTTGACTGTCTTTCACATGAGAGTAGTCAATAGATAGCCTTGCCAAAATTGACATAGCTATGACATTGATAACGGAGCCATTATTAATAAGAACTTTAGCCATGATATGGCTATTGCATTTGACTGTGATATGCAGAACCTTGGTGTTTCCCTTTCTCTATGAAGGAATCTCACCACCACTGAATGAAATATAATTTGGCATGATTAAATTTTTAACCAAATGGTTCACATATTCAATAGATACATTATGTGCCACATATGCTTAGTTTAATACTTTCAGCAGGGTATTTCGATGTGGTTTTGAATTCAATAACAGTGATAATAATGAGATTCGTGCTGGTATTTTGTTCAACTATTCAACAACTGAATATTCACTATGTTTTACCAACTTCAAGAATTCACAAGCTTTTTTTTCTAACATCAGCTTTGGACGATCCTCTTCAAGTTCCATTTCAGGGTTATTCTATTTTTCTCCTATCTTGACTTTCTCTCTTCTAGCCTTTTTCAATATTTTTGAAGTGTAGCATCTTTCACCTTAAGTAATGCCTCTTACATTAGTTATATTAAAGGCGTAAGCTTTAGAGAAATCTTCTTCTTACCTCTGAACTATTGTATCGCAGCCATCTTTTCAAGGTACAACTTTATCATCCTTATATGAGAATATAGTCAAAATTTTAAAAGTTACCGACCTGAAAATGAGTTTATCTAAGACTGATTTTGGCTTATTCTCGTAATGAATCGTCACATACTTTGGAAACAACTTTTTAAGCTTATCTGTCATGGATATTTCAATATTTTTTAAAACTTTTTCCTCTTCATAGACTTCCAACTGATATAAATCTAAGAGCTTTTACACCTCTTGGTGAAACTGCTCGCAAGTTTCGATAGGGTGACCATATGCCCCATTATGATATTTACAACTAGTGCTTGTTATATATATTCTATGGTAGCTATGCAGACTCACTGGTTGTATCATCTTAGCTTTCCATAAAATATCAAACAACTGACTAAGAGGTGTCTTAATATCTATCACTTTTTTTCAGATAGCACTCTTGTTCATTACTCAGGGCATTCACATTGTGATTAGGTAAAAGATTGTCATTAATATTTGGTACAGTTACCCTTTCTGTATCAAAACTAATCATTTCATCCTTGATCAGTCATTGTACTTTATATTTCAAGACAGTATAATTTTCAGTGAAGTGACCAGCAATCCCATAATGATCGTCACAGTGGGCCATGGGATCATACCACTTAGGGTAAAGTGGCTTGAGTGGCTCTAATTTACTATGAGTAATCAGATGATTATTGTAAAGCTCACGATATAACTCTATATATGTCATAAGGATTGGGTTAAATACAAACTTTTCACGAGTGGTTCGTTGCTCCCGAAAACCTTCCATTAGGTTGGCTGGACAAGTCTGAAGTCTTAAAGTAGGTTGAGTGTTGGGACTGTAAGTGACATTCTGAGGTCTGAAGGAAGGTTAGTATGTTTAGGGGTCAGATGGCTGTGAGATAGGTTTGTATGGATAAGGAGAGGTGTTATTCACATCAGGATAATATGAGGGATATCCTTGTGATGGGTAGGGTTGATAACCCCTGAATTGTTACCTATCAAAGCTCACAACTTGAGCTTCAGTCTCTTTCTTCTTCGAGGCCTTTTTAATGGATGCTTCACCTCCTTTTAGTTTACCATTCTTAATGGTGCTCTTAATAATTTCTCTCAAAATTACCATATCAATAAATTTTTTTGTTGTATTTCCTATCATCTTTTCATAATAGAGAGATTTCAAAGTGCTAACAAACAGCACTGTAGTCTATTTCTCAATTAGAGGGGGTTGTACTTGAGAAGCTACATCCCTTCATCTCTGGGCATATTCTTTAAAATACTCATTTACCTTTTTTTTCAAGTTCTGTAAAGACAAACGATTAGGAGCCAGATCCATGATATGCCAATATTGACTAATGAAATTATGAGCCATATCACTCTAAGAACAAATGAAGGTTCGGTCCAGTTGGACATACCATCTGGTAGTAGAGCCTATACAATTGTCTTGAAAAATGTGCATTAATAGTTTTTCATTATGGGCATGGGCTGTCATCTTTCGACAGTACATGGTGATATGGGTTTTTGAGGACTTTGTACCATCATATTTCTTAAATTTTGGTACTTTAAATTTTAGTAAAATGACTATATCTGAGACTAAGCACAGCCCAACAGCATCAACAGACCATAAAATCTAATCCCTTCTGTATCCCGTAATCTTTGTTCAAGCAAACTAATCTTTGAATTTTTTTGAGACTCCACCACATTTGCCATTTCTTTCTCATTCTCTTTCAAGTCATCTAGATCAGGAACTTGAATCGATTCTACTATTTTTTCAGTAAAGGCAAGATTTACATAGCTATGATAATGCCTTAGATTCAAAGCTGATGGTATTTCGAGGTATACATGATATGTGAACTGTTGTGGTGAAATATCTTGTATGGGCTGGGCTTATTGTGGATCCAAACCTGAAGGATACAAAAGGTTGGTCACTTCTTGTGATGGGGGCCTTGTTGGCTTGTATTTTCTTCTATTCTTTTTTCCCTTGTTCAACTTATTGAGAGCATCAAAAATCTTGCTCAACTCATTCTTAATCTTTTTCTATGCTTTTTCTAGCTTTTCAAATCTGTGAGAGTTTTTTTGCTCTATTTGTCTGGCTTTGGCTCTTGTGTTGTATCGATGGACAGTGTTCTCGCTAGATGGAGCTATCCTTGAACCTTAAATATTATATCTTAGAATTAGCAAATTTATATGACTATCTCATGGTTACTTTGTTAAGTGTAATGAGTGAGAATGCAATGAATAAAAATACATGTATGTAAAGAACATTTACCTTAAGACGATGCTTAACTAAAAGATTTCATTTATTTCAAAAAACTTTTATTTACATTGAGTTTATCATCCTAGAGTTATAACCATAAAATCGTTTGATCTGCTCATACTGAGCTCTAGCTTCCTAGATGAAGTTCAATAAAAGTTACCCATGCTCTCCTACTGGGGCCACCACTTGTTTCAATGCCTCTGCCTCTTTTACCATCTCTCTTGCCTTGTATACCCTTTTACAAATTTGGGTCATTAGGTGCTAAATGTATTTCTATCTTCCTAAGTTCTCTTTTTTACTACACCAGACTTGGTATGATAACTCTCTATGCTCTCTAACCAATGCAGCAATATGGTTTTCTTGTTCATTCAACTTTTGTCTTAACCTGCTTAGGTAGCTATTCAACATATTATTCTCTGTCTGTATTTGGGTACTTTCTTCTTCCAATTTAGCACATTCTTATTTCAATCTTGTATTCTCTTCAGTCAGTGTAACAATTGTTATCTCTTTGGCCCTTTCTTTCACACATAACCTCTTATGTTCTTGGTGTAGCTCTGCTAGGTCTTCAACTGTTGTATCACGTTCTCTAGCAATCTTGCAAACTCTAGCTTCATGTCTTTTAACTCTATCTTTCCACTGATCTTTTTCTTCTTGAAGCTTTTGGATTTTTTACTTTAACTTATCCTTTTTATACTCAAATTCTTTTGTCGCAAGCTCTAATTCTAATGGTATCTCTTTAAGCTTTCCTCCTATTGGCAGTTGAAAGTTTTCATGAGTGAATACCATTTTTTGTCTTCATTTTGCTCTTCAAAGCCAATATCTTAAAATGACTTTATCAGTGAATGGTTCAAGACTCATTATTCGAGGGTTTTTCCATGCTTTAATCATCTCATTCATCTTATGAAATACTTTTGGCTCACTATAAGAGAAATCTAACTAATGAAGCCCATGTGTCATAGGAATGAACTGTTCTGCCCCAAACTACCTTCTTACTAAAAGTGGTGCATAACTTGTTGCTCCCCATAAACCTAAAAGTGAGACCACAGTATTATCTCTTCATTGATACAATATAGGTTCACGATTCATCCACGGGACCAACCATCTTACTTCGGCACTAGTCAATTTTTATATGAAAGCTATCCACTCCTTTTTAGACTTTTGTTCTGACCACTATTTTCACAGAATAGCTTGATCAGAGCTCCATTGCAGACATAAAGCTTCGAGAAAACACCTTTTCTCCATTCGAAGTAGCTTTTCATCCATAAGTATAATAACTGTATGCAGCCTATAAAATGCCCTCCATTCCGATGACAGTAACTCAAAGATCTGATAGTCTCTGTTAATATTATCGTTGAAAGGTTACAATCATTGATCACACTCTCGAAGAAGTCAACCACTGATATTTTAATATAACCTCAAACCCTTGAAAATATCACCATTCTGTATATAGCTAAGGAAAATACATCTAACCCCCGCTTTTCGTTGGTATGCTACACTAGAAACTCATGAAAAAACTTCCAAGGTAGGCAAACCTGTTCTTACTTCTTCTTTGTATGAGAATCCACAACTTCTTTGTCTATCCCCATGAGTCGAGCCAAATCTTTATGAAATCCTGACTTGTATTTTTTTACATATATCTTATCAAAAGCCTTAAGGTACAAACCCAACAAAGTCGAATATTTTTTGATGGTTGGTGTCATATCAACTTCATTAAAGATGAAACACTTGAATGCAGGATCTCAGAATTACGTTGTAGCTCTGATTAGTTGATCGTCAACAACTACTGCAAGAAGGTGTGCTATATCTCCGTGTCTCTGGTAAAACTTCTCTTGTCTAATTGGGCTCATCTTCTTCTATATATCAACTAATTCTTCTAAATTATTTTATTTGAAGAGGATAGATGTTTCTTGAGATAGGGTAAAATCATAGTCGATTGGTAAATAATCTCTCATCTTTAGTTGCATCTTTTCTGATTGGAATTTTACTTCATTGGGTAGCTCACAAGAAGCTTATACAGATGAGGAGCAAACTAATCGTTCTGTGGAGTCCATGAAAAACTTTTGTTGAAGACTATCTTTCAAGCAAATGTTTTTTATGCAACTTTATGATATGAGCAAGAACCAATGCAAAAGAATGAGAGAAAAGGTTAGTACACCCAAAAATAGGAATAAATAAATAACTAAGTAAATTAAAACATCACACAGAATAAGAGGAAAGAATCCTATGCTTTTTGTCAATTCTAAAAGGGAAGGGTAATGGCTCTATCTATAAGTTATGCACTCTTAATGTTCACTATATGTGGTTTGAGATTAAAGTCTAAAGGTTCCCAAATTGCTCCTTACATCATTGTCCTTCACAAACTAGTAAGGCACCATAATCCTTACCTATTACAGGCTACAAGCGGAAAAGATTCAATTTGAGTGGGAGTATTTCGCTAGCCACTGCGGAGGCATTAAACCTCACGAAAGCATTAGGTACTTTACTCCCTCCTAGAGGACAGAGCTCGGGTATAGAGCTCATGTTATGCATATGCATATGAATGACATAATTAATAAAGTAAATGAGTGAATAATAAAAAAAATCTATACAAAAAGGTTCAATTTTATTAGGCTTTTGGATAACACAAATTTATTTACTGGCCTAACTCTTGGCTTCATTCCCCAATGGAGTAGCCAAACTGTCATAACGTAGAGATCTTAGGATCTATCGCTAGACATTGACTTAAAGAGTCGTCACCAATCTTTTTTATCTAGGTGTGATTGACCACCTAAGAAATTTATCCTTTTAAGGAACACCTAAACCTAAGGGTCCCTAAAAGAATAGGTTCAGGTCTACTAACCAAAACAGGATTCGAGAGTACGATTACGTGTGAAGAAAGTTATAGCACCCTCACAACGCCCATCAAAAGATGGTACCAACTTAATTTTGTGTTATCCAATAAGCCTTAAAAATTTACCAAGTAATTAATTATTGAAAATTATTCTCAATTGACTCTAATATTTTTAGCAGAAAATTGAAAAAATTCCCTCACCTCAAGAGTATGCAAGGAGACTACTATTTCACTTGCAGATGCTCTATCGTCGGATTATTTAACATTAAAAAAAATTCAAGAAAAAAAAGAAAAAGAAATAAAATGACAAAAAATGATTTAGCTTTAGATATAAATCATTTTCTCTTCAAAAATTTATTGCTTTTGTACAAAAAAAATTAGGTTAAGATTGTAAATACATCAAGGCCAGATAAAAAATGAAAAGATAAAAATTGGGAGAGGGGAAAAGTAGAAATTAATAATGATTTCCCTTTGTTTCGTTTGTAAACTAAATTTAATGGAGAAATTTCGTAAGATACAATGAAATTATTGAAAAGTATGGAGATTTTGAGCTGTGAGTATGCAACACTTTCAACATATCTAAATATAAAGTTAAATAATTAAAAAAAAAAGAAATTTTCCAAAAAATATATATATACAACAGGAATCATTAGTTATATATTTTAATGCAAAGCTTACGTAATGTATACCGTAAATTTGAATGTTAAATAATGCAAAGTATCCTTAAATTGCACTGTAGCAATTGGCCTTAGTTTTACTTTATTAGATTTTTGTCTCTAGCCTTTGACTAGATGATGGTTGATCCAACCTACTGTTTTCATCAAGTTGCTCACTTCCGTCTTAAATCTTTTTTCATTTTTAAATTATGATTTTTGTTGTATGTATGAAAATGTATATAAGTATGATTAACGAATTATCGAACCTTAAATTACCTTAATCTTCCCCTTAACCTTAACTAAAACGTTGTTTAATTTTTATCCTTCTATCATTTGTACTAAAAATAAAATCCTTAAATCATGACAAATTGTTGTTGTTTGAGATTTCATCTCAAATCAAAGATGAAAAAAAAAAAAAAAATAAAAATAAGAAAAGATGAGCCATTTTTCCACAAGAAACATCAATCATAATTCATCACAGCACATGTACCACTTTCTTCATCCTTAAACAAGTAGGATATATATATAATTATCTTAATTTTATCTCATCACATCACATCATTATTCATTTATTCAGATCAGTACTTGACAGCAAGAAAATCCTATGCTGCCAATAGATACTTAATCAACCAAACTTTTAACATTTAGGATACGCAACTCCACAAGTGCTAGCAACCCTTTTGGAGTCGGGATTGTCGACAAACTGTTTAATAGTTGGGTTCTTAAGGTACCCACAAAAGCATGGCTGCTGCTCCTTAAGCTTGCTGCAACAAGTGGCTGATGGAGGCTTTGAAGACGTGATCGCCGCCAAGCAGGGGCTGAGCTGCGAGGGGTCACATGTCACTGCTTCCGCCGTGCGAGTTTCACCTGAAAATAGCAGTAGCACCAGCGCCGCTGCGCAGAAGGAAACAAAGGAAAACCTCTTCATATTTTTCCTACACAAAATACTAAAACTTGTGAAAAAAATATAATAAAGTCGAATTGTATTTGGTGCATTTTGGGCATGAGCTGCGACACAATTTATAGGAGTTGGGATGGTAATTATTGTTGTTTCTTTAGCCCATGATTGACGGTGTCAAACTTTCATGACTCACGAGTCAATGAGTCAAGTCTTTTGGTGGTCTAAAAGGTCCTCTGGGGAATTGAAGACTTTGAAGGTAGATCTGCAAATACCACCTTTGCACAATTGGATTTTACGCTTACATTTAATGTAGAAAAATTTTGGTATAGCTCTGCTCTACTTCCAATTGAAGCATACCATTTATGATTATTATAATATAATATAATTAATTAATTAATTTTTCAAATTAAGTGATTTTCATCAAAACTTTATATAAAACTTACATTTATGAATAGTGAATTTCTTTTATAATTTTTATTTGTTATAATTAGATAATTGTAAAATTATAATAAAATAATTATAAGTGAAATATTTTCACTTTAAAAAAAAAACTAAGTGGAAAAACAAATGTTGACATGGAGTAATATTATTGGTAAGCATATAGCTGACTTGGTAGGAGTAACCTATGTAATAATTTATCATAGTAGGAATAACTTATGTAATACTTTATCTTAATTTTGATTCAATTTTAAAATAACTGTAGATGAAAATTTTGTGAAATATCTTTAGAATCTTTCTTTGCTTTCTTACCAGATAGTGTTTTTGTTATCTGTTAACTTTAAATATTTGACCCAAATTAAATGTGTAGGTTTATTATTGCATATTCTTTTTAAGTAATTTTGTTCCATTATCTTAACTTTTACATAAAAATATTGGGATAAATTTGGACTTTAGCCCAAAAGATTTTTCTTTTTTTTTGCTTTTTATCATTGACCTACTTTTCTTTTTCTTCTTCTTCTTCTTCTTATTAAATTAGTATTATCTTTAATCAATATTAGTTCACCCGTTGATTTTTCCTTCAAATTCCCTTCTTTGTTATTGAAAGTTAGGTTAAGATTGTAAAAGCTTCAAGGCCAGATGGAAAATAGAAAGATAAAAATTGGAAGAGAAGAAAAGTAGAAAGATGAAAAACATTTTTTTCCCTTTCCATTGATATGTATTGTGCTTCATTGGAAAAATAAAAAAAAATGTATTTTATTTGTATCCATTGTTTGGTAGAATTAATGAAAAATAAAAGGAAAGAACATAAAAATTATATTAGTTTACTATTATAATCTTTTATAAATTAAGATAAAAAGTAAAAAATCTTAATATTATAGGCAATCTTTTAAATATACAACATATACTCACACCTTTCCTATTTTCTCTCTTCTTCTTTTTTTTGATTTAGAATGATTTCTATTTGTGAATAAGTGTGAAATTTTAACACCTTTCCTATTTTGTTTTCTCACTTTTCTTTCATACAAACCACATTCACAATTCATTTTCTTTCTATATTTCCATTCCCTCTATTCATCCTTTTACTTTTAAATATACTCACACCTTTCCCATTTTCTCTCTTTTTTTCTTTTTGATTTAGAGTGATTTGTATTTGTCAATAAGTGTGAAAATTTGACATGTTTCCTATTTTTTTTCTCACTTTTCTTTCAAACAAAAAAACATTCAAAATTTCTTTTCTTTCTACATTTCCATTTCCTCTATTCATCCTTTTACTTTTCCATTATACCAAGCACACCCTAAAAGAAATTAATAATGATTTCTCTTTGTTTCCTTTGTATACTAAATTTAAAGGAGAATTTTCATAAGATCAATGAAATTATTGAAAGTATGGAGATTTTGAACTGTCACATGCAACACTTTCAACATGCCTACATATAAAGTTAAATAATAAAAAAAAGAAGAAAATTTTGCAATATATATATAAAATAGAAATCATTAATTATATATTTAAATGCAAATCATACATAATGTATGCCCTAAATTGGAATGTTAAATAATGCAAAGCAGTCCTTAAATTGGATGTAGCAATTAGCCTTAGCTTTAGTTGATTAGCTTTTTATCTCTCGTCATTGACTAGATGATAGTTGATCCAATGTAATGTTTTCATCAAGTTGCTCATATCTGCCTCCAAACTTTTTTTTATCCTTAAATTATGATCTCTCTTGTATGCATAAAAAAGTATATAAGTATGATTAATGAGATATTAGAACCTTAAATTTCCTTAATCTTCTACTTAACCTTAATTAAAACGTGGTTTAGTTTTTTATTCTTGCATCATTTGTTCTAAAAAAATGTCCTTGAATCATGACAAATTGTTATTGTTTGAGATTTCATCTCAAATCAAAGATGAAAAGGAAAACAAAGAAAAAAAAAATAAGAAAAGATGAGCGAGCTTCCACAAGAAACATTAAATATAATTCATCAGAGCACATGGAAATACTAAAAGTCACTGCTTTCTTCCACCTTAAACAAGTAAAATATATAATTACCTTAATTTTATCTCATCACATCTCATCATTATTCATTTATATATTCAGATCAGTTCTTGACAGCAAGAAAATCCTATGCTGCCAATAGATATTTTAATCAAGCAAACTTTTTAACATTTAGGATATGCAACTCCACAAGTGCTAGCAACCCTTTTGGAGTTGGGATTGTCGACAAACTGTTTAAGAGTTGGGTTCTTAAGGTACCCACAAAAGCATGGCTGCTGCTCCTTCAGCTTGCTGCAACAAGTGGCTGATGGAGGCTTTGAAGACGTGATCGCTGCCAAGCAGGGGCTGAGCTGCGAGGCCTCACATGTCACTGCTTCCGCCGTGCGAGTTTCACCTGAAAATAGGAGCACTACCAGCGCCACTGCACAGAAGGAAACAAAGGAAAACCTATTCATATTTTTCACACACAAAATGCTAACACTTGTGACAAAAAATAATAAAGTTGATTTGTATTTGGTGCATTTTTGGGTATGAGCTGCGACACATTTTATAGGACTTGGGATTGTTATTATTGTTGTTTCTTTAGCCCATGATTGACGGTGTCAATAAGTCAAGTCTTTTGCTGGCCTAAACTTGAAAAATGCGGGTCCTTGGGGGAATTGAAGAAGGTAGATTTGCACATCCCACCATTGCACGACGGGATTTTATGCTTACATTTAATGTAGAAAAATTTTGTTATAGCCCCGCTGTACTTCCAATTGAAGCATACCATTTATGATTTTTGTAATATAATATAATATAATTAATTAATTTTTAAAATTAAGTGATTTTCATCAAAATTTTATATCAAACTTACATGTATGAATGGTGAATTCTTATACAATTTTGTATTTATTATAATTACATAATTGTAAAATTAATAAAATAATTATAAAAAAAAAACTAAGCTTAAGGAACTAGTAAAATTATCACAATCTTCTTAGAGAATATCTAACAAGATAAACAAAAAAATAATTATATTAAATACAGATATTCCGATGTCCAAATTGTTGTATAACCTCATCCTTTTTTGGTATGGCCATGATTTTCCTTGACTTTTTCCTCTTCTTAAACTCTCAACATTGACCTAGATGGTTGATTGGAATAGTTCATATAATAACAACACAGAAATGAAAGAAATAAGTGAAATGAATAACAACTTTTCTTATCTTGCTAGAATGTCTTGTTTCTACATTTTTAAGATAAAAGGACTTTGTTTTCTTTTTCCTAGACTTTGATTTTTCAACAATTGCCTACAGTCTACATGTAGAGTTAATATAATATTTAGAATTGATACACAATAACGATCAAGGAAAAACTTCTCTTGTCTAATTGGGCTCATCTTCTTCCATATATCAACTAATTCTTCTAGATTATTTTATTTGAAGAGGATAGATATTTTTTGAGACAGTGTAAAATCATAGTCGATTGGTAAATAATCCCTCATCTTTAGTTGCATCTTTTCTGACTGGATTTTTACTTCATTAGGTAGCTCACAAGGAGCTTATACAAATGAAGAGCACACTAATCGTTCTGTGGAGTCCATGAAAAACTTTTGTTGAAGACCGTCTTTTAAGCAAATGTTCTTTATGCAACTTTATGATATGAGCATGAACCAATGCAAAAGAATGAGAGAAAAGGTTAGTACGCGCAAAAAAAAGAATAAATAAATAACTAAGTAAATTAAAACATCACATAGAATAAGAGGAAAGAATCCTATACTTTTAGTCAATTCTAAAAGGGAAGGGTGATGGCTCTATCTATAGGTTAGGCACTCTTAGTGTTCACTATATGTGGTTTGAGGTTAAAGTCTAAAGGTTCCCAAATTGCTCCTTACATCATTGTCCTTCACAGACTAGTAAGGCACCATAATCCTCACCTATTATAGGCTACAAGCGAAAAAGATTCAATTTGAGTGGGAGTATTTCGTTAGCCACTACGGAGGCATTAAACGTCACGAAAGCATTAGGTACTTTACTCCATCCTAGAGGGACAGAGCTCAGGTATAAAGCTCATGTTATGCATATACATATGAATGACATAATTAATAAAGTAAATGAGTGAATAATAAAACAAATCTATACAAAAAGGTTCAATTTTATTAGGATTTTGGATAACACAAATTTATTTGCTGGCCTAACTCTCGGCTTCATTCCCCAATGAAGCAGCCAAACTGTCATAACGTCTAGATCCGGGGATCTGTCGCTAGACATTGACTTAAAGAGTCACCACCAATCTTTTTTATCTAGGTGCGATTGACCACCTAAAAAATTTATCCTTTTAAGAAACACCTAAACCTAAGGGTCCCTAAAAGAATAGGTTCAGGTCTACTAATCAGAATAAGGTTCGAGAGTACGATTACGTGTGAGAAAGGTTATAGCACCCTTACAACACCCATCGAAAGATGGTACCAACTTAATTTTGTGTTATCCAATAAGCCTTAAAAATTTACCAAGTAATTAATTATTGAAAATTATTCTCAATTGACTTTAATACTTTTAGCAAAAAATTGAAAAAATTCTCTCACCTCAAGAGTATGCAATGAGACTACTATTTCACTTGCTGAGGCTCTATTGTCAGATTATTTAATATTAAAGAAAATTCAAAAAAAAAAGAAAAGAAATAAAATGACAAAAAATAATTCAGCTTTAGATATAAATCTTTTTCTCTTCAAAAATTCATGTTTTTGTACAAGAAAAATTGATACTTTTAACTTTTTTCTAAAATATTTTTCTGAAACTTTAATTTCGAAAAAAATTGATACTTTTAACTTTTTCTCAAAAATATTTTTTAGAAAACTTATTTTTAAAGGAAAACTGATATTTTAAACTTTTTCCCAAAAATATTTTTTTAGAAAACTTATTTTCAATGAAAATTGATACTTTCAACTTTTCCTCAAAAATATTTTTTTTTTGGAATTTTGTTTAAAGAAAATCAAAAAATAAAATAAAATAAAATAAAATAAGAAATACTAAATAATTCTAATATAACCAATAAATAATAATACTAATAAATAAGAAAGAAAAAAAAAACCTTTGGAACAGCTTGGCTCGACTGGGAAATAGCTCGGCTCAAGACAAAAAAGACGAATCGAAGACGCGGCTCGGAGACGTCGACTCGGCTCAGCTCAGCTCTAGGGATTGGTTAGCACATGAGTTAATGAATCGGGTCACAATCTGGTGGTTGGGTCAGCCCAAACAAAAACACGCAGATCCTGGTAACGTACTAACACTAAAACGACATTGTTTTGCGCAGGTATAAAAGGCAAAGAATGAGTTTTTTCTTTAGATGCGCCTTCTCCCTTCTCTCTCTTCCCTTCTGCTTTCTCCTCATTCTCTCTACCCAAAGAACACAACCTAGAATCCGGTTGAATTTCCATCAGATTCTGGAAAATAATGGTAAAAACTTCAAAGTTGGCTAGAAAATTCGTCGAAAAATTCAAGGTTCGCCGAAAAATTTCGTCAGATTTTGAAAAATTTTCAAAAATTTTTCAAAAAAAAAACTTCAAAAATTCTAAAAAAAATCCCACATATTCCTAAAGCTATATCTAATGCACCAGAACCTTTTTAGCTTCTGTTTTCTCTGTGTCTCCTTTTCGTGTATGTTCCGGCACCTATTTATAGAGATTGATCAAAAGAGTTTCTGATCAATCTCAATTCCTTCTGGGATTAGGATTCATTCTTTGAATCCAATCTAAACTCTTTCAATCCCCTTATTCATAGCAGAACCTCCTTCTAGAACCAAAAATTATATCTATCAAAATAGAATTTAGATCGGATAAACCAACCAAAATAATAATAATAATAATAATAATAATAATAATATATACATTAATCGATAAATATAAAAAAATATTGATAGATAAATAAAAATAATAATAATAGATAAGTATAAAAAATATGCATTAATAAATAAATAATAAAAAATAATATTAATGGATAACTAATAAAATATATATATATTATTAGACATAAAATATATATATAAATAATAAAAAAATAAAGATAATAAAACTAAAAATAAAATGAGTCATTTTGTCTTATTTGGACCAAGCCCAATTAATCTGAACCTGAATCAAATTAAGTGTCTACAATATTAATTTAATAAAAATATTATACATATATATAATTAATATATAATTTATTTTAAAAATAATTTTTTATGTATATAATAAATTAAAATCATTAAATTAATTTCAAATTGAATGCAAGTCTGAATTGGATTATACAAATATATATCGGGTCAAATCACGTAGAATTCTTTAAGAGTCGAGTTGGAGTTGAAGCAAGCAAAAATCTTCCTTGATTCGATCCATTACTATATTTATTTACAAATTTTTTTTTTTTTGTCATTCAAGTAATATGTAATTAATTTATTAAAAAATTTCAAACAAATTTTTTATCAAATCTTTTTAGTTTTGAGTAAATATCGCCAACAATATACTTACAATTCTCAAATCACTTATTATTAACAGAACAAGTATTCTGTTGGTCCCAGGTCTTTGAGTATAACAACACAAGTGCCCAGAATTTCTTGTTCAAGGCAGGAAACTTGGTCTCCTACTTTTGCAAAAGATGAAAAGAAAATATCATGTGAAACATAAGTATTTAATTCCCTAGGTCAAATAACTTTATCTCAGTTCAGATTATGCTAAGTTTCCTAATAATGGAAGAGTGGACTATTATTCAATGAATTGGACCTTTATGAACCTGATAATATTGATTCTAATGTTATAGTTGCCGATCAGGGAAATGAAAATTAATGCACGTGTAAATGTCCTAAAATTGCTCATTCGTCCTTGACTTTGCCTCTAGACGAAACCCTACTGTTTAAAAGCTGAACTTTCCGAAATGATATATTGCAAAGAGAAAGAGAAAAAATGGCAGAAAATTTCACTAATTGGTTTGTTTTTATCATTTTAACCTTCAGAGTTTACCACAAGATAAAATGAATCAATTTTGACCTTCAGCAGTAAAAATGTTGATTGTGATCTTAATTTTAAATGTGGATCGATACCTTTAATTTTTTTTTTTTTAATATTTACTACATAGTAAAACTATGGTTACCTAATGGCTAAAAAAATAATTTCTTGAAATGAGGATCGATACCGTTAATTTTTTTTTAATATTTACTACGTAGTAAAACTATGGTTACCTAATGGCTAAAAAAATTTGATTGATTGTTTAGTTAAAAAATTGGTTTTGGGTCTTTTTCTTGTTTGAGGTTTCTATGTTAAAAGTGTTAGAAATAGTCTTTTTCTTTATAGTCTGATGTGGAAGAACAAATGTTGACATGGAGTAATATTATTGGATAAGCATACAGCTGACTTTGTAGGAAGGATTTATATAATAATTTATCTTAATTTTGATTCAATTTTAAAATAATCAAGGATGAAATTTTTGTGAAATATCTTTAGAATCTTTCTTTGCTTCCTTATTAAATACTGTTTGTGGTATCAGTGCAGGTTAATTATTGCATATTTTTAAGTAATAATTTTGTTCTATCATCCTAACTTTTACATAAAAATATTGGGATAAATTTGGAATATAGCGCAAAGTGTTTTTTTTTTTTTTTGCTTTTTATAATTGACCTGCTTTCTTTCTTATCATTGACCTGCTTTTCTTTTTTTTTTCCTTTTTAAATTAGTATTATCTTTAATCAGTATTAGATAACCCTTTGCTTTTTCCTTAAAGCTTCCTTCTTTATTATTGAAAATTAGGTTAAGATTGTAAATACATCGAGGCCACATACAAAATGAAAAGGTAAAAATTGGGAGAGAGGAAAAGTAGAAAAGTGAAAAACATTTTTTTCTTCCCATTGGTGTGTATTGTGCTTGATTGGAAAAATAAAAAATAAAAAAAAAATGTATTTTCTTTCTATCCATTGCTTGGTAGAATTAATGAAAAATGAAAAGTAAAAATATAAAAATTATATTATTTTACTATTATAACCTTTTATAAATTAAGATAAAAAAATAAAAAATCTAAATATTATAGACAATCTTTTAAATGTACAACACATTCTCACATTTTTCTCATTTTCTCTCTTCTTTCTTTTTTTTTGATTTAGAATTATTTGTATTTGTGAATATGTGAAAAATTGACATCTTTCCTGTTATTTTTTCTCACTTTTCTTTCACACAAACCACATTCAAATTCATTTTCTTTCTACATTTCCAGTCCCTCTATTCATCCTTTTACTCTTTCATTATACCAAGTACACCCTAAAAGAAATTAATAATGATTTCCCTTTGTTTCCTTTGTAAACTAAATTTAATGGAGAAATTTCGTAGGATACAATGAAATTATTGAAAAGTATGAAGATTTTGAACTGTCGTATGCAACACTTTCAACATATCTAAATATAAAGTTAAATAATTAAAAAAAAAAGAACATTTTCCAATATATATATACACAATAGGAATCATCAATTATATATTTTAATGCAAAGCTTACGTAATGTATACCGTAAATTGGAATGTTAAATAATGCAAAGTAGTCCTTAAATTGGACTGTAGCAATTGGCCTTAGTTTTAGTTTTTAGTTTATTAGATTTTTGTTTCTAGCCTTTGACTAGATGATGGTTGATCCAACCTACTGTTTTAGTCAAGTTGCTCACTTCCGTCTTAAATCTTTTTTTATTTTTAAATTATGATTTTTGTTGTATGTATGAAAATGTATATAAGTATGATTAACGAATTATCGAACCTTAAATTACCTTAATCTTCCCCTTAACCTTAACTAAAACGTTGTTTAATTTTTATCCTTCTATCATTTGTACTAAAAAAAATCCTTAAATCATGAGAAATTGTTGTTGTTTGAGATTTCATCTCAAATCAAAGATGAAAAAAAAAATAAGAAAAGATGAGCCATTTTTCCACAAGAAACATCAATCATAATTCATCACAGCACATGTACCACTTTCTTCATCCTTAAACAAGTAGAATATATATATATATATATATATATATATATATATAATTATCTTAATTTTATTTCATCCCATCACATCAGTATTCATTTATTCAGATCAGTACTTGACAGCAAGAAAATCCTATGCTGCCAATAGATACTTAATCAACCAAACTTTTAACATTTAGGATACGCAACTCCACAAGTGCTAGCAACCCTTTTGGAGTCGGGATTGTCGACAAACTGTTTAATAGTTGGGTTCTTAAGGTACCCACAAAAGCATGGCTGCTGCTCCTTCAGCTTGCTGCAACAAGTGGCTGATGGAGGCTTTGAAGACGTGATCGCCGCCAAGCAGGGGCTGAGCTGCGAGGGGTCACATGTCACTGCTTCCACCGTGCGAGTTTCACCTGAAAATAGCAGTAGCACCAGCGCCGCTGCGCAGAAGGAAACAAAGGAAAACCTCTTCATATTTTTCCTACACAAAATACTAAAACTTGTGAAAAAAATATAATAAAGTCGAATTGTATTTGGTGCATTTTGGGCATGAGCTGCGACACAATTTATAGGAGTTGGGATGGTAATTATTGTTGTTTCTTTAGCCCATGATTGACGGTGTCAAACTTTCATGACTCACGAGTCAATGAGTCAAGTCTTTTGGTGGTCTAAAAGGTCCTTTGGGGAATTGAAGAAGGTAGATCTGCAAATACCACCTTTGCACAATTGGATTTAACGCTTACATTTAATGTAGAAAAATTTTGGTATAGCTCTGCTGTACTTCCAATTGAAGCATACCATTTATGATTATTATAATATAATATAATTAATTAATTAATTTTTCAAATTAAGTGATTTTCATCAAAACTTTATATAAAACTTACATTTATGAATAGTGAATTCTTATATAATTTTTTATTTGTTATAATTAGATAATTGTAAAATTATAATAAAATAATTATAAGTGAAATATTTTCACTTTAAAAAAAAACTAAGTGGAAAAACAAATGTTGACATGGAGTAATATTATTGGTTAAGCATATCGCTGACTTGGTAGGAGTAACCTATGTAATAATTTATCATAGTAGGAATAACTTATGTAATACTTTATCTTAATTTTGATTCAATTTTAAAATAACTATAGATGAAAATTTTGTGAAATATCTTTAGAATCTTTCTTTGCTTTCTTACCACATAGTGTTTTTGTTATCCGTTAACTTTAAATATTTGACCCAAATTAAATGTGTAGGTTTATTATTGCATACTCTTTTAAGGTAATTTTGTTCCATCATCTTAATTTTTACATAAAAATATTGGGATAAATTTGGACTTTAGCCCAAAAGATTTTTCTTTTTTTTTTTCTTTTTATCATTGACCTACTTTTCTTTTCTTTTTTCTTCTTCTTCTTGTTAAATTAGTATTATCTTTAATCAATATTAGTTCACCCGTTGATTTTTCCTTCAAATTCCTTTCTTTGTTATTGAAAGTTAGGTAAAGATTGTAAAAACTTCAAGGCCAGATAGAAAATAGAAAGATAAAAATTGGAAGAGAAGAAAAGTAGAAAGATGAAAAACATTTTTTTCCTTTCCATTGATATGTATTGTGCTTCATTGGAAACATAAAAAAAATAAAAATAAATGTATTTTATTTGTATCCATTGTTTGGTAGAATTAATGAAAAATGAAAGGAAAGAACATAAAAATTATATTAGTTTACTATTATAACCTTTTATAAATTAAGATAAAAAGTAAAAAATCTTAATATTATAGACAATTTTTTAAATATACAACATATACTCACACCTTTCCTATTTTCTCTCTTCTTTTCTTTTTGATTTAGAATGACTTCTATTTGTGAATAAGTGTGAAACTTTAACACCTTTCCTAGTTTGTTTTCTCACTTTTCTTTCATGTGGACATCAATTTGTCCAGAAGAAATATAAAATATGTATAAAATATGAAATACAATAAAAAATATAAAATACAAAAAAAATATGAAATAAAAAAAACAAAACAGAACAAAAAAAATGAAGGATGGCAGTGGTACCATCCCCGGCACCACTGCCACCACCCCATCCTTCTGATCACCAGACCCTACACCCCATCCTTCTAATCACCAGACTCTACCCTCCACCCCTCAGATTAATCCTCCAATTGACAAACTACCAGATATAGCCAAAACTAATAAAAGAGGCATGAGGCTCGTGCTTACACCAGTGCCGAGCCCCATGCCCTTCCCCCCAAACACACGGAGCTCTATAAATAGAGCTCCTAGCAAAAAAAAAAAAAAAGAAGAGAAGGAGAAAGGGAGAGACGCTGCAAAAAAAATTGAAAAACATACAAAAAAAATATACACAGTCCTTCCCGTTGGGAGGAACCCAATGTCAAGCTTCCTGCACGAAGAAGAAAAAAAAAGGAGTCAGTTTCAAAAAACAAGAGTCAGAACACAAAAATATATAGTTTCACCGAAACTTTCCCAGTAGATCTAAGGATTTTGGGACTTTTTTTGGTGAAAAAGAGGTCGGATCTGTGTTCAAGGGGTCGAGAGGAGTTTGTGAGAGATTTTTGGAATTTTTCGACAGCGTCGACGACGGCCGGAGCTCGCAGCCGGCAAGGACTGCAGTAGCTGTCGTGACGGATGGCCACCAGCCCCAGGTTGGCTGAAGAAGTAAAAAAAAAAGAGGAATTTTTTTTGCAAAAACTGAATGAAATGAATGAAATTTTTTTTTTAACTTTTATATAAACCATCAGAACCAAAACGACACCGTTTAGACCAAAGAGGATCCGCGCGTCAACCCGCGATCCGATCCGGGGTCTGCGCACTCGACCCGACGACCCGCTTTTCCATCAGCCTCTGACCGATTCATCTAAATCGGAACAGACCGCCCAAACCGAACCGGACCGCGCTTGAACCGTTGCCAGACCGAGCCGAACTATCGGACCAAACCGTCAAACCGAACCGTACGTTGACCGGACCGTTGATCGATCCGATTCAAGTAAAATTTTTTTTTTAATTTTTTTATATATTATTTTATTAATATTTATGCATATTAAAATAATTATATTTGTTAGATTAAATGATGAAATTGTGGTTAATTTTTTTTATGTAATTATGTTAATTTTTAAAATAAACTTTAAAAACAATAATATAAAAATAAATTTAATAATAATAATAAACTAATAAAAATGTAGGAAAATAAAATTTTTATCCGACGATGAGATTCAAAGGTATTCCGAGTAGTGATGCCTACGAAATCTCTAGGTGAGAAGATTTTTTGTACCAGTGTATTGGAATATTTATAGAAAATCTTCAATATGATAAAAATTTCATTTTTCTTCAATTTTTTTAAATAAAAATTTCTTTTTTTATAATAATAAATAAAAATTGATTAATATATTAAAAATATATGTAATAAAAATAGGAAGGAAAGAAATTTAATCCAATAATGGGATTCTAAAAGTATTCCGAATAGAGATGCTTTAAGAAATCTCTAGGTGAGAAGATTTTTTGTAAAATATTACCAGCGTATTGGAATATTTATAGAAAATCTTCAATATAATTAAATTTCTTTTTCTTCAAAATTTTAATTTTAATTAAAAAAATTAATAAAACAATTAATAAAATTTTTGAAAAAGATGTGTGCATCAACATGTTATTATTTGCATTGCATACATGACATAATTTTTTACGAAAAGTAAATTTAGACCTCCCAAAGATTAGATTCTAAAAGTATTTCGAGTAGAGATGCTTTAAGAAATCTTTAGGTGAGAAAGAATTCTTTTAATGTTACCAACGTACTGGAACATTTTAAGAATTATTTCAATAAAAAGGTTTTAATTTATTTTTTTTTCGAGAATAAATTTTTTTTAACATGACATTTTCTTATGAAAAATAAATTCGAGCCTCCAAAGATGAGATTCTAAAAGTATTCCGAGTAGAGATGCTTTAAGAAATCTCTATGTGAGAAACAGTTCTTTTAATGTTACCAACGTACTGAAACATTTTAAGAATTATTTCAATAAAAAGGTTTTGATTTATTTTTCTCGAGAATAATTTTTTTTTAATAAATAAAAAATCAAGGAAATTATTTTTCGAATACTGAAAATAAGACTATTTTTAATCAAAATCAAAGGATAACACGTTGTTAATTGATACCATTTTTAACGGGCATTGTGGGGGTGCTAATCCTTCCCCACGCGTAACCGACTCCCGAACTCAAACTGTTTCACAGACCGTAAAATTATCTTTTTAATAAATTTTAATTAATTTTAAGATTTTATTAAAAAGATATGTTTTAATAGGTGGCCAATCACACCTAGCGAAAAAAGATTGATGACGACTCCGTTATTTTTTATTTTATTTTCAAATTCATCGGACGGACACAAAACCGTTACGACAGCTTGGCGACTCCACTGGAGATACCTTTTATTTTTGAGAGTCAGGCTAAAATTAACTACTTGTTATCCTCAAATTTTGATTTAAACAGTTTTAATCAATTTCTTAAATTTTTATTTTTCATTTTCAGTAAAAAAGGTTAAAAAAACAAAACAAATTAAAAATAAAAAGCAAAAAAATTCACACACATTTCTTTTACTATGCCTCTTATGTTTTATTTTTTTTGTATATATTGCTCTCAATAAATTAGGATATATTTGCACACAATGGCACGATGCATCTCATACATGAGCTCTATACCCGGGCTCTATCCTTTATAGGAGGAAGTAAAGTACCTATGCTCTCATGAAGTGATAACCTCCGTAATGGCAAGCGAAATACTTCCACTCGAATTGAACCATTTTTCGTTTGTAGCCTGTGATGGGTGAGGATCAGGTTGCCTTACTAGTCCAACATGGACGATAGTGAGGAACAATTTGGGAACCTTTAGACCCTGTCAATCCAAACCCAACATATAATAAGCCTAAGAAACCAACCTTATGTAGAGCCCCGTCCACCTTCTTGTAGAAAATACCCAAGAATAAAAGTTGTGTATAATACGAAACAAAACAAAACAAACAAAAAAATCTCAAAACACAAAAACAAAACAAAAAAAAATAAAAAATGTTTTTTTCTTAAACCACATCCTTACACTAACTCAATTTTGTTTTTTTTTTTTTTCTTTTTGCATTAATCATATCATATAATTTTGCATCGAGATATTTGCTCTAAGACATATTTCTTCTAAGAAGTTTTCATGGATCCCATAGAACTACAAATTTGCTCATCCTCAGTCAGTGTGCCATGTGAGTCGTATAATGAAATACATGTTTGGTTGAAAGTCATGCTCGTAAAAGAGAGAAGAAAGCACTTCGAAGTATTGAATGAAAAAGAATCACTTCACCAGGTGATCCAAGTGTTAAAAATACAACTACAAGGCCACAAGAGTCATATTTCAGTAATGATAGATGAGTGGCATAGAAGGGAAAAAGATTGGATCTTCACATGTGATTCAGAAAGGGATGCCCACATGAGATAAAAGGTAAAAAGCTTAGAGAGGCAATAGTACATAGAGCACTTGACTAATCAAGTTTGCAAGGCAGTGAAGAAAGCATGAGAGATGGTTGAAAAGGTAAAAGCATTAAGAAGAGAAGTCAATCCCATAAGAGAATATGGACAGCGCCTAGTAAACTTTTTAGATGAGGTGAAAGACCATTATGAGCAAGTCAAATGCTTTTATAGATATAACTCCAGGATGGTAAATCCTATAAAAGTTGTATGGGATCAATAAAAATTTTTAATGTTAAAATTCATCCAAAAGTAAATATCTCCCACTTGCATTCATGCATCATATACATCATTTTTCATAAAATAAATAAAAAAATAAAATTTTCAACACATAGCATTCTAATTTTTTCTTTCTTTCTTCTTTTTCAAAATAAAAACTTTGTGGTAATAAAGGTTCAAGAATAGCTCACCCACTAAAAATTTTGGCCCAACCTACTCGTCATTCATACAATACCAAGATACAGACAAGAATCATGGAGTAAAAACAGGCCAGCCGATTTGAGAGAATTGAAAAAGCTCAAGAAGAACTAAGAGGGGATCTTAGCATAATAATGGATATGCTCAAGAAACTTGATAAGGAAAAAGTAGTGAAAGAAAATCTGAGCTTTCAAGAGTAATCGCCAGATATGGTAGATCCTGTCTATCCTCCAGGGTTTGAGCCATGACTGAACCAACCTTCACAAGGAACTAGAGTACCAATTCCTACTCCCGGTGGATATCCTAATCCTTATCCAGGAATGATGTCCACATTTGCTCCAGGATAATTTCAAAATTTTGTTAATCCCATTGTGATGGAAAAACCATCTAAGCCAATCTTAGTTCCTGATTTGAATGATCCCAAGAAAAAAGCTAGGGATACAGACACCTGAAAAAGTAAAAGATATCAGTTCTCGAGAAAAGATAAAGTTATTGGAAGAAAGGCTTAGGGCTATAAAGGGAATAAATTTTTATGGCTTCACAGATACGACTGACCTTTGTTTAGTTCTCAATGTGGTAATTTCCCCTAAATTCAAGGTCCTTGAATTTGAAAAATATGATGGCACAAACTGCCCAATGACCCACATCACCATGTATTGTTGAAAGATGACAGCATATGCTTGAGATGAGAAGTTGTTAATGTATATATTTCAAGATAATCTTACGGGTTCTGCAGCTAGATGGTATGTTCAATTAGATAGGACTCGTATTCATTCTTGGCAAGAGCTTACAAAGGTATTCCTTACACAATATCGACATGTCACGGATATGATTCCAGATCGTCTATCTCTTCAAAGTATGGAAAAGAAAGTAACTAAAAATTTTAAGAAGTATGCACAAAGATGGAGAAACGTGGCTGCACAAGTTCAACCATCTCTCACTAAGAAAAAAATAACTGTTTTATTTGTGAACACCTTGATAGCACCATATTATGAGAGATTGATAGGCAATGCAACCAAGAACTTTTACAGATATGGTGATATCAGGTGAGATCATTGAAAATACCATAAAGAATGGTAAGCTCGATGTAAGAGAGACAAGTGGAGCAAGAAAAGGTAGAGCTCTCAAAAAGAAAGAAAATGAAGCCCAAACAGTAAATTATGTAGGGTAACAGTTCAGAAGTTTTACACCCTACTCTGTACCAGTCTACCAAACCTATTACCCCTCTGTAAACCATGTTACATCCATCCCTCATTCATATCAGCTATACCAGTCATTACAACAACCAGCTTATCCACCCCATTTTCAGCCATCCTTTCAGACACCCACTTACAATCGTCCTGTTGCACCTATTAGACTAGGATGGAGACCTAGTCGTAATAATGGTTTGAGAGCCCCAAGAAATACCCAAGAAAAAATCACTTTTGATCCCATTTTCATGACATACACAGATTTATATCCTCGACTTGTTGATAAACATCTACTTGTTCCTGTTATCGTTGAACCCTTGAAACCTCCATTTCTCAAGTGGTATAACCCCAATGCACATTGTGATTATCATTATGGGAATCCAAGTCATTCCACTGAAAATTATACTGCTTTGAAGCATAAAGTGCAAGGATTAATCAATGAAGGAGTATTAAATTTTGATACCAACCAACAAGGGACTTCAAATGTCAATGGGAATCCTTTACCAAATCATACTAGACCATTATAAATGCCTTAATTGATGGGTAAAAAAGCCACGTGAAGGAGAAAATAAATGAAGTTAAGACTCCGATGGTTAGGGTGTTCGAAGTTTTGGTCAAAGTTGACATGTTGAAGCCAATAGAACCTTAAAATTGCTCTAAAGTAATTAGCTCAACTGAAAGCTACAATTATCACGGAGGTGTTCTGGGGCATTCTATCAAAAATTGTCACCAATTTCGTCAAGAGGTGCAAAAATTGATGGATGAGGGTCGAATAGAGTTTTACCAAAAAAGAGAAGAGTTGGTGAAAGCTCAAATGTCTATCATTGATTCAAAGAATAAATTTATGCGTAGATCGGTAACTATCTATTATGATGAGAAGCCAACATCGAAGCTAGAAAAGCTTATCTCCCGACCTGTGGTGACAATTAAAGTTCCTGGCCCTTTTCATATCAAAATGATAAAAAAAATACCTTAGAAGTATGATTATGATGTCGTAGTCGACTCAGATACTATCAATATAACGGGTGCATGAGGCATAACTCGAAGTGGTAGGTGCTATACCCCAAAAGCTTTAGAAAAAGCTAAAAAGGAGAAAGCCAAGGTAAGTGAAGAAAATAAAAGTCAGAGTGATCTTGACACAACTTCAGAAAAAAAATGTCAAAAGCCAATATCTGATAGTGAAACAGGTGAATTTCTAAAGTTAATAAAACATAGCGAGTATAGCGTGGTAGAACAGCTTAACAAGATGCTAGCTAGAATTTCGTTATGTCATTATTGCTCAGTTCAGAGTCACACCGTAATGTTTTACTGAAGATGCTAAATTAAGCATATGTGTCTCACAATGCTTCTGTTGAATATGTGGAACAGCTTGTTGGTAATCTAACGATTTCAAATTATATCTCTTTCAATGATGAAGAGATTCCTCCTGAAGGTAGAGAAAGTACCAAAGCTCTTCACATTACTGTGAAATGTAAAAGTCATATAATGGCTAAGGTTTTGATTAATAATGGCTCATCCATCAATGTTATGCCTGTGACTATTCTGACAAAACTCTCTGTTGATGGATCTTACATGAAATCTAGTCATATGATAGTGAGAGCCTTTGATGAAACCAGAAGAGAGGTGCTAAAAGATATAGAAGTGCCATTGTAGATTGGCCCATACACTTTCAACGTGAAATTTCAAGTTATGGACATCTCTCATTTATACAGTTATTTATTGGGTAAACCATGGATCCATATGGTAGGTGCTGTCCCATCTTCATTACATCAAAAAGTTAAATTCATTATTGAAGGGAAACTAACATGTGTGGCAGGAGAAGATGATTTATTGGTAATCAACTGATAAATACTCCTTATGTGAAATCGACAGATGAAGCTCTAGAATGCTCTTATAGATCTTTCAAGATTGCCAATGTAACATATATAGCTGAAGGATCTAAATTGTATTCACCACACTTGTCTACGATGACTAAAATGGTAGTCAAATAGTTTACCAAGATGGGATGGTGACCTAAAGTCAGACTTGGGAAGAACTTGCAAGGAATCATAGAGCCATCGATCATATATGAAAAAAAAGACAGATTTGGCTTGGGATATAAGCCAACGAGAGGAGACAGAACAAGAATGGTGAATGAGAAAAGAGATAAGAGGATAGCTAATCTTAAGAGATATGAGCCAGAGTCAAAGCCCATAGTCATTCCATACCTCTATGATTCTTTTCACTCAGGAGGATACATTTATCCAAATTTATCAAGAGCCTCAAATGCAGGATTCGTGAAAAAATTTTTAGAGCTGGCCATTCAAATGGTGGATGATGAAAAAAAGAAGAGTCGAAGTGAAAAGCTGTTCGTGTACCCTTGTCCTTCAAATTTTGAGCTGGATAATTGGAAAGTTACAAAACTGCCTATCATTTTTAAAACTTTGGAAAAGTAATGTACTATGAACTTTAAATCCCTAATTACTTTTTACAAGTATTAAGAGATCTTTTATGGTGTGTTTATGTTTGTCGTTTTAATAAAAGACTTAGAAGATGCATTCACATTTCTTCTACTATTTTTATCTTCATTTTACCTTTCATTCTTTTTTTTCTACATTTTCTTACCATTCTATTTTTGTGTGCCAATATTCTCTTCATCTTACCCTTTGCAGGGTCTCAAACAATGAACATGAAGATAATCATGACAATAATCTTGGATTTGATTTTGAAAACTTAATTCATGTTGATGAACTTGATAATGAGAAAGATTCAGATAACTATACACTGCCTATTGATTTGTTAAAATTAATGAAACATGAAGATAAGCCAATTGAACCCTACCAAAAAATTATTGAATCAGTAAATTTAGGAGATGGTGAGAACAAAAAAGAAGTTAAAGTTGGTACATCTCTTTTGCCAGGTGAAAGACAGAATCTAGAAGAACTGCTCTGACAATATGTAGATGTGTTCGCGTGGACTTACCAGGATATGTCATAACTTAGCACTGATATTGTAGAGCACAAGTTACCTTTAAAACCAGGATGTAAGCCGATACAGCAAAAGCTAATGTGCATGAAACCAAAGATACTGCTGAAAATTAAAGAAAAAATGAAGAAACAATTCGATGCTAGATTTTTGAAAGTGGCAAAATATCCTGAATGGGTAGCCAATAGCCAATATAGTGCCAGTTCCTAAGAAGGATGGAAAAGTGAGAATGTGTGTCGATTATTGAGATTTGAATAGAGCAAGCTCCAAGGATAACTTTTCTTTACCTCACATCGATATTCTAGTGGATAATACTGCTAGGCATTCCACATTTTCCTTTATGGATGGTTTCTCAAGTTATAATCAGATCAAGATGGCTCGAGATGATATGGAAAAAATTACATTTGTGACCATGTGGGGAACATTCTGTTACAAAGTCATACCTTTTGGGTTAAAAAATGCTAGTGTCACTTATAAAAAAGTAATGGTGACTCTCTTCCACGACATGATGCATAAAGAAATAGAGGTATATGTGGATGATATGATTGTAAAATCTCATGAAAGAGAAAATCATATAGTCAATCTCAAAAAGCTGTTTGATAGGTTGAGAAGATTTCAACTGAAGTTGAGTCCTGCTAGATGTACATTTGGTGTCAAGTTAGGAAAACTATTAGGCTTTGTGGTCAGTGAAAGAGGAATCGAATTAGACCCGAATAAGATACAAGCCATCCAAAACTTATCTCTTTTTCGTACCCCAAAAGAAGTGCGAGGTTTCCTTGAGAGACTGAACTATATTGCTCGTTTCATCTCTCAACTCACCTATAAGTGCGATCCTATTTTCAAGCTTCTTAGAAAATATGATCTAAGAGAATGGAATGATGAATGCCAAGAAGCTTTTGATAAGATCAAAGAATACTTGTTAAATCCACCTGTGTTGGTGCCTCCAATCCCGAAAAAACCTTTGATCTTATACTTAACGGTGCATGAAAATTCCATAAGATGTGTGCTAGGGCAAAGATATGAAACTGACAGAAAAGAACGAGCAATATACTACTTGAGCAAAAAATTCTCTGATTATGAGTCCAAGTATTCACCATTAGAGAAGATATGTTGTGCATTAGCCTGGACAACTCAAAGGCTTAGACAATATATGCTTTATCACACTACTTGGCTCATAGCAAAGCTGGATCCTATTAAGTATATCTTCAAAAAACCCTCATTGACAGGAAGAATAGCGCGGTGGCAAGTTATGCTTTTAAAATATGATATCATTTATGTGACTCAAAAAGCTATAAAAAGAAGTGCTGTAGCCGAGTTTCTTGCTGATCGTGCTATCAAAAATTATGAACCAATGAACCTGGAGTTCCTTGATGAAGATGTGATGGCCATTGAAGAAAATGAACCTGTTGAAGAGTCTTGGAGGATGTATTTTGATGGAGTTGCTAATGCTTTGGGTCATGGTATTAGGGTAATTTTAATATCTCCTGATGGGCACTATTATCCCATTACAGCCAGGTTAAATTTTAATTGCATAAATAATGTGGCTGAATATGAGGCTTGTGTTATGGGTCTACAAGCAGCAATTGAAAAGAAAATTAAAGTATTAGATGTGTTTGGAGATTCAGCTCTAATCATTTATCAGTTATGAAGAGAATGGAAAACAAAAGATTCTAAGTTGATACAGTACCATAAGTACATTTCTCAGTTGGTTAAACAATTCGAAAAAGTTCAATTCGAGCATTTGCCTAGAGAGGAAAACCAAATTGCTGATGCACTGGCTACTCTAGCTGCAATGATTAAAACAGATGCAAATACCAAAATTCAACCTATCAAGCTGGACATGAAAGATGAACCAGGACATTGTTTAGGTGTTGAAGAAAAAGTTGATGGAAAACTATGGTATCATGACATCATGCAATACATTAAAAGCCAGTAATACCCAAAACATGTAACAAAAAATGATAAAAGAACTATCAAAAGGTTGGCTATGAGTTTCTTTCTTGACGGAGAAGTCCTCTATAAAAGGGGTCGAGATGAAGTACTCTTAAGATGTGTGAATGCAGCTGAAGCGAAAAAGATTATTAAAGAGATGCATGATAGAGTTTGTAGGGCACATGCAAATGGTTATATGATGGCTAGATAAATTATGAGGGCTGAATACTATTGGTTGACAATGAAGAGTGACTGTATTGATTATGCCAAAAAATATCATAAATGTCAGATCCATGCTGACAAGATCCACACTCATCAACAGCGTTGCATGTTTTGGCTCCTTCATGGCCATTCTCTATGTGAGGTATGGATGTCATTGGTCTTATCACTCCAAAAGCTTCAAATGGACATAGATTCATCTTTGTGATGATTGATTACTTCACAAAATAGGTAGAAACTGTATCATACGCTAGTGTGACCCGATCTGTGGTATGTAAATTCATAAAAAATGAGATAATATATAGATATGGGCTTCCAGAGATAATTATTTCTGATAATGCCAAAAATTTGAATAGTAAGATGATGAATGAAGTTTGCACTCAGTTCAAGATTCGTCACCGTAATTCGACACCATATCGTCCAAAGATGAATGGGGCAGTAGAAGCTGCAAATAAGAATATCAAAAGAATCTTAAAAAAAATGACTGATACTTATAAAGATTGGTATGAAAAGTTACCCTTTACTTTGCATGCTTATAGAACATCAGTCTGAACATCTACTGGGTCACTCCGTTCTGTTTGGTATATGGAATGGAAGCGATGCTACTGATCGAAGTAAAAATTCCCTTGCAGAGAGTCCTGATGGAGGTAGAATTAGAGGAAGCAGAATGGGTTCGAAATCGCTATGAGCAGTTGAACCTTATTGAGGAGAAAAGACTTACAGCACTTTGTCATGGTCAATTATATCAAAAAAAGATGATGAGAGCACATGACAAGAAAATTTATCCCCTTTGCTTTAGAGAATGAGATTTAGTGCTGAAAAAGGTCCTTTCAAATCAACATGATAATCGAAAAAAATGGACGCCAAATTGAAAAGGCCCGTATGTGGTGAAAAAGGCCTTTTATAGTGGGGCATTGATTTTGGCAGAAATGGATGGAAGTGATTTACCTGCTCCGATAAATTTAGATACTGTGAAAAAATACTTTGCTTGAAAAAAAAGTAAAAAAATGAAAAATTATGACTCATCCGAAGTTGAAAACCTAAAAAAGGTAGCTTGAATGCGAAGAAGAACCATCATTTCATAATACAGGGGCAAGTGTAGTTTGATGAACTCTGAAAGATCAAGGAAGTCATCTAATTTACTTTTAGAAAAAAAATCTGAGAATATTTTGTTCATGATTATCTTATGATCATCATTTGGGCACCTTTGTTTCAACTCAAATACTTTACCATGTACTTGTTACCAGTCTAATAAAATATGCTTTCTTTTTTTTGGAAATAACACCTATCCATTCCTTTATTCTCATTTTTGTCCACCATATGAATAGAAGAAATGTGTGATTGCATTTTATTGGTCTTGGACTTAAAATGATGAAAAGAAAAACAAACATGAAAGATCTTAGCATTACTTTTTAAAAGTTGACAAAGGTAAATTAAAAAGGATGAGAAAAATATGACAGGACATTGATGTTGTAGATTTTTGAAGATCTAAAATATTGTGGTCAGATGTTAAGAACAGATTGGTCGTACAAAAATTCTGATAAAAGAAGACAAAAGTGAGAGATTTTGAGAACTTTTTTACTATAATGAATAATTTTGATTGCATTACATGCATTGCATTTAGAGCACTCAGTACATGCATCCATGAACAGTTTTAATAAGGACGGAGACTTTCCATTTCTTGATCGAATAAAAGATTTCAAAAGAAAAGAATTTACATGCTAAAAGAAAAGAACTCAGTTTTGAGAGAAAATGAAATTTTAAAGTTGTTGAGCCTCTGTTGAGAGGAGAGCTTTTTAAGATGAAATTTTAAAGTTGTTAAGCCTCTGCTGAGAGGAACTTTTTCAGATGAGATTTTAAAGTTGTTGAGCCTCTACTGAGATGAGCTTTTTCAAATGAGATTTTTAAAGTTGTTGAGCCTCTGCTGAGAGGAGCTTTTCCAAGATGAGATTTTTAAAGTTGTTGAGCCTCTACTGAGAGGAGCTTTTCCAAGATGAGATTTTTAAAGTTGTTGAGCCTCTGCTGAGAGGAGCTTTTTCAAATGAGATTTTAAAGTCGTTGAGCCTTTACTGAAAGGAGCCTTTTTCAAGATTTTAAAATTGTTGAGCCTTGTTGAAAGGAGCCCTTTTCAAATGAGATTTTAAAGTAATTGAGCCTCTGCTGAAAGGAGCTTTTTTCAAGATTTTAAAGTTGTTGAGCCTCTGTTGAGAGGAGCCCTTTTCAAATGAGATTTTAAAATCGTTGAGCCTCTACTGAGAGGAGCTTTTTCAGATTTTAAATTGTTTAAAGTTGTTAAGCCTCTGTTGAGAGGAGCCATTTCCAAATGAGATTTTAAAATTGTTGAGCCTCTGCTGAGATGAGCTTTTTCTGATTTTAAATTTTTGAAAGTTGTCGAGCCTCAAGTGAGAGGAGCATTTTCAATAAAAAAAATCATTTGGATTCTGGACAAAATTATTGTCTCTGTCTTTGCCCTATTACTGATTACCAGTAATGTGCAAAAAAGGGCAGCTGTGGACATCAATTTGTCCAAAAAAAAATACAAAGTACGTATAAAATATGAAATACAATAAAAAAATATGAAATACAAAAAAAATATGAAATACAAAAAAAAATAAAACAGAACAAAAAAAATCAAGGATGGCAGTGGTACCATCCCCGGCACCACTGCCACCACCTCTGCCACCAGACCCACCAGACCCTATACCCCATCCTTCTGATCACCAGACCCTACCCTTCACCCCTCAGATTAATCCTCCCATTGACAAACTACCAGATATAGCCAAAACTAATAAAAGAGACATGGGGCTCGTGCTTACCCCCGTGTCGAGCCCCATGCCCTTCCCCCCAAACACACGGAGCTCTAAAAATAAAGCTCCTAGCAAAAAAAAAGAAGAATAGGAGAAAGGGAGAGATGTTCCAAAAAAAAATTGAAAAACACACAAAAAAAATATACACAGTCCTGCCCGTAGGGAGCAACCCAGCACCGAGCTTTTTGCACGAAGAAAAAAAAAAGAGTCAGTTTCAAACAAAAAAAGAGTCAGAACACAAAAATATATAGTTTCACTGAAACTTCTCCAGCAGATCTAGGGATTTTGAGACTTTTTTTGGTGAAAAGGAGTCGGATCTGTGTTCAGGGGGTCGAGATGAGTTTGTGAGAGATTTTTAGAATTTTTCGACAGCGTCAACGGCGGCCGTCATGACAGACGGCCACCAGCCCCAGGTCGGCTGAAAAAGAGAAAAAAAAAAAAAGAGGAATTTTTTTTACGAAAACCAAATGAAATGAATGAAAATTTTCTTTTAACTTTTATATAAACCGTCAGAACCAAAACGACGTCGTTTCATTAAATGCCCAAAATGACGTCGTTTAGACCAAGAAGGATCCGCGCGTCAACCCACGACCCGGGGTCCACGCACCCGACCCGACGACCCGCTTCTCCATCAGCCCCTGACCGGTCCATCTGAGTAGAAACAGATCGTCTAGACCGAACCGGACTGCGCTTGAACCGTTGTCAGACCGAGCCGAATCGTCAGACCGAACCACCGAACCAAACCGTACGTTGACCGGACCGTTGATCGGTCCAATTCAGGTAAAAATATTTTTTTTTTGAATTTTTCTTATTTTTTTATATATTATTTTATTAATATTTATGCATATTAAAATAATTATATTTGTTAGATTAAATGATGAAATTGTGGTTATTTTTTTTATGTAGTTATATTAATTTTTAAAATAAACTTTAAAAACAATAATATAAAAATAAATTTAATAATAATAATAAACTAATAAAAATGTAGGAAAATGAAATTTTTATCCGACGATGAGATTTAAAGGTATTCCGAGTAGTGATGCCTACAAAACCTCTAGGTGAGAAGATTTTTTGTAAAATAATACCAGTGTATTGGAATATTTATAAAAAATCTTCAATATAATAAAATTTTTATTTTTCTTCAATTTTTTTAAATAAAAATTTCTTTTTTTATAATAATAAATAAAAATTGATTAATATATTAAAAATATATGTAATAAAAATAGGAAGGAAAGAAATTTAATCCAATGATGAGATTCTAAAAGCATTCCGAGTAGAGATGCTTTAAGAAATCTCTAGGTGAGAAGATTTTTTGTAAAATATTACCAGCGTATTGAAATGTTTATAGAAAATCTTCAATATAATTAAATTCTTTTTTCTTCAAAATTTTAATTTTAATTAAAAAAATTAATAAAACAATTAATAAAATTTTAGAAAAAGATGTGTGCATCAACATGTTATTATTTGCATTGCTTATATGACATAATTTTTTACGAAAAGTAAATTTAGACCTCTCAAAGATGAGATTTTAAAAGTATTCCGAGTAGAGATGGTTTAAGAAATCTCTATGTGAGAAAGAGTTCTTTTAATGTTACCAACATACTAAAACATTTTAAGAATTATTTCAATAAAAAGGTTTTAATTTATTTTTTCTCGAGAATAAAATTTTTTTTTAACATGACATTTTCTTACGAAAAATAAATTCGAGCCTCCAAAGTTGAGATTTTAAAAGTATTCCCAGTAGAGATGGTTTAAGAAATCTCTAGGTGAGAAAGAGTTCTTTTAATATTACCAACATACTGAAACATTTTAAGAATTATTTCAATAAAAAGATTTTGATTTATTTTTCCTGAGAATAATTTTTTTTTAATAAATAAAAAATCAAGGAAATTATTTTTCGAATACTGAATATAAGATTATTTTTTATCAAAATCAAAGGATAACACGTTGTTAATTGGTACCATTTTTAACGGGCGTTGTGGGGGTGCAATCCTTCCCCACACGTAACTGACTTCCGAACTCAGACTGTTTCGCAGACCGTAAACTTATATTTTTAATAAATTTTAATTAATTTTAAGATTTCATTAAAAAGATATATTTTAATAGGTAATCAATCGCACCTAACGAAAAAAGATTGATGGCGACTCCGTTATTTTTTATTTTATTTTCAAATTCGGCGAGCGGACGGACACAAAACCGTTACGATATTTCATACAAACCACATTCACAATTCATTTTCTTTCTATATTTCCATTCCCTTTATTCATCCTTTTACTTTTAAATATACTCACACCTTTCCCATTTTCTCTCTTTTTTTTCTTTTTGATTAAGAGTGATTTGTATTTGTGTGTGAAAATTTGACATCTTTCCTATTTTTTTCTCACTTTTCTTTCAAACAAAAAAACATTCAAAATTTCTTTTCTTTCTACATTTCCATTGCCTCTATTCATTCTTTTACTTTTCCATTATACCAAGCACACCCTAAAAGAAATTAATAATGATTTCTCTTTGGTTCCTGTGTATACTAAATTTAAAGGAGAATTTTCATAAGATCAATGAAATTATTGAAAGTATGGAGATTTTGAACTGTCACATGCAACACTTTCAACATGCCTACATATAAAGTTAAATAATAAAAAAAAGAAGAAAATTTTGCAAAATATATATAAAATAGAAATCATTAATTATATATTTAAATGCAAATCATACATAATGTATGCCCTAAATTGGAATGTTAAATAATGCAAAGTAGTCCTTAAATTGGATGTAGCAATTAGCCTTAGCTTTAGTTGATTAGCTTTTTATCTCTCGTCATTGACTAGATGATAGTTGATCCAATGTAATGTTTTCATCGAGTTGCTCATATCTGCCTCCAAACTTTTTTTATCCTTAAATTATGATATCTCTTGTATGCATAAAAAAGTATATAAGTATGATTAATGAGATATTAGAACCTTAAATTTCCTTAATCTTCTACTTAACCTTAATTAAAACGTGGTTTAGTTTTTTATTCTTGCATCATTTGTTCTAAAAAAATGTCCTTGAATCATGACAAATTGTTATTGTTTGAGATTTCATCTAAAATCAAAGATGAAAAGGAAAACAAAGAAAAAAAAAATAAGAAAAGATGAGCGAGCTTCCACAAGAAACATTAAATATAATTCATCAGAGCACATGGAAATACTAAAAGTCACTGCTTTCTTCCACCTTAAACAAGTAAAATATATAATTACCTTAATTTTATCTCATCACATCTCATCATTATTCATTTATATATTCAGATCAGTTCTTGACAGCAAGAAAATCCTATGCTGCCAATAGATATTTTAATCAAGCAAACTTTTTAACATTTAGGATATGCAACTCCACAAGTGCTAGCAACCCTTTTGGAGTTGGGATTGTCGACAAACTGTTTAAGAGTTGGGTTCTTAAGGTACCCACAAAAGCATGGCTGCTGCTCCTTCAGCTTGCTGCAACAAGTGGCTGATGGAGGCTTTGAAGACGTGATCGCTGCCAAGCAGGGGCTGAGCTGCGAGGCCTCACATGTCACTGCTTCCGCCGTGCGAGTTTCACCTGAAAATAGGAGCACTACCAGCGCCACTGCACAGAAGGAAACAAAGGAAAACCTATTCATATTTTTCACACACAAAATGCTAACACTTGTGACAAAAAATAATAAAGTTGATTTGTATTTGGTGCATTTTAGGGTATGAGCTGCGATACATTTTATAGGACTTGGGATTGTTATTATTGTTGTTTCTTTAGCCCATGATTGACGGTGTCAATAAGTCAAGTCTTTTGCTGGCCTAAACTTGAAAAATGCGGGTCCTTGGGGGAATTGAAGAAGGTAGATTTGCACATCCCACCATTGCACGACGGGATTTTATGCTTACATTTAATGTAGAAAAATTTTGTTATAGCCCCGCTGTACTTCCAATTGAAGCATACCATTTATGATTTTTGTAATATAATATAATATAATTAATTAATTTTTAAAATTAAGTGATTTTCATCAAAATTTTATATCAAACTTACATGTATGAATGGTGAATTCTTTTACAATTTTGTATTTATTATAATTACATAATTGTAAAATTAATAAAATAATTATAAGTGAAATATTCACTTTCAAAAAAAAACTAAGCTTAAGGAACTAGTAAAATTATCACAATCTTCTTAGAGAATATCTAACAAGATAAACAAAAAAATAATTATATTAAATACAGATATTCCGATATCCAAATTGTTGTATAACCTCATCCTTTTTTGGTATGGCCATGATTTTCCTTGACTTTTTCCTCTTCTTAAACTCTCAACATTGACCTAGGTGGTTGATTGGAACAGTTCATATAATAACAACACAGAAATGAAAGAAATAAGTGAAATGAATAACAACTTTTCTTATCTTGCTAGAATGTCTTGTTTCTACATTTTTAAGATAAAAGGACTTTGTTTTCTTTTTCCTAGACTTTGATTTTTCAACAATGGCCTACAGTCTACATGTAGAGTTAATATAATATTTAGAATTGATACACAATAACGATCAAGGAAAAACTTCTCTTGTCTAATTGGGCTCATCTTCTTCCATATATCAACTAATTCTTCTAGATTATTTTATTTGAAGAGGATAGATATTTTTTGAGACAGTGTAAAATCATAGTCGATTGGTAAATAATCCCTCATCTTTAGTTGCATCTTTTCTGACTAGATTTTTACTTCATTGGGTAGCTCACAAGGAGCTTATACAGATGAAGAGCAAACTAATCGTTCTGTGGAGTCCATGAAAAACTTTTGTTGAAGACCGTCTTTTAAGCAAATGTTCTTTATGCAACTTTATGATATGAGCATGAACCAATGCAAAAGAATGAGAGAAAAGGTTAGTACGCCCAAAAAAAGGAATAAATAAATAACTAAGTAAATTAAAACATCACATAGAATAAGAGGAAAGAATCCTATACTTTTAGTCAATTCTAAAAGGGAAGGGTGATGGCTCTATCTATAGGTTAGGCACTCTTAGTGTTCACTATATGTGGTTTGAGGTTAAAGTCTAAAGGTTCCCAAATTGCTCCTTACATCATTGTCCTTCACAGACTAGTAAGGCACCATAATCCTCACCTATTATAGGCTACAAGCGAAAAAGATTCAATTTGAGTGGGAGTATTTCGTTAGCCACTACGGAGGCATTAAACGTCACGAAAGCATTAGGTACTTTACTCCATCCTAGAGGGACAGAGCTCAGGTATAAAGCTCATGTTATGCATATACATATGAATGACATAATTAATAAAGTAAATGAGTGAATAATAAAACAAATCTATACAAAAAGGTTCAATTTTATTAGGATTTTGGATAACACAAATTTATTTGCTGGCCTGACTCTCGGCTTCATTCCCCAATGAAGCAGCCAAATTGTCATAACGTCTAGATCCGGGGATCTGTCGCTAGACATTGACTTAAAGAGTCACCACCAATCTTTTTTATCTAGGTGCGATTGACCACCTAAAAAATTTATCCTTTTAAGAAACACCTAAACCTAAGGGTCCCTAAAAGAATATGTTCAGGTCTACTAATCAGAATAAGGTTCGAAAGTACGATTACGTGTGAGAAAGGTTATAGCACCCTTACAACACCCATCGAAAGATGGTACCAACTTAATTTTGTGTTATCCAATAAGCCTTAAAAATTTACCAAGTAATTAATTATTTAAAAATTATTCTCAATTGACTTTAATACTTTTAGCAAAAAATTAAAAAAATTCTCTCACCTCAAGAGTATGCAATGAGACTACTATTTCACTTGCTGAGGCTCTATTGTCAGATTATTTAATATTAAAGAAAATTTAAAAAAAAAGAAAAGAAATAAAATGACAAAAAATAATTCAGCTTTAGATATAAATCTTTTTCTCTTCAAAAATTCATGTTTTTGTACAAGAAAAATTGATACTTTTAACTTTTTCTCAAAAATATTTTTTAGAAAACTTATTTTTAAAGGAAAACTGATATTTTAAACTTTTTCCCAAAAATATTTTTTTAGAAAACTTATTTTCAATGAAAATTGATACTTTCAACTTTTCCTCAAAAATATTTTTTTTTTTGGAATTTTGTTTAAAAAAAATCAAAAAATAAAATAAAATAAAATAAGAAATACTAAATAATTCTAATATAACCAATAAATAATAATAATAATAAATAAGAAAGAAAAAAAAAACCTTTGGAACAGCTTGGCTCGACTGGGAAATAGCTCAGCTCAAGACAAAAAAAACGAATCGAAGACGCGGCTCGGAGACCTCGGCTCGGCTCAGCTCAGCTCTAGGGATCGGTTAGCACATGAGTTAATGAATCGGGTCACAATCTGGTGGTTGGGTCAGCCCAAACAAAAACACGCAGATCCTGGTAACGTACTAACACTAAAACGACATTGTTTTGCGCAGGTATAAAAGGCAAAGAATGAGTTTTTTCTTCAGATGCGCCTTCTCCCTTCTCTCTCTTCCCTTCTGCTTTCTCCTCATTCTCTCTACCCAAAGAACACAACCTAGAATCCGGTTGAATTTCCATCAGATTCTGGAAAATAATGGTAAAAACTTCAAAGTTGGCTAGAAAACTCGTCGAAAAATTCAAGGTTCACCGAAAAATTTCGTCAAATTTTGAAAAATTTTCAAAAATTTTTCAAAAAAAAAACTTCAAAAATTCTATAAAAAATCCCACATATTCCTAAAGCTATATCTAATGCACCAGAACCTTTTTAGCTTCTGTTTTCTCTGTGTCTCCTTTTCGTGTATGTTCCAGCACCTATTTATAGAGATTGATCAAAAGAGTTTCTGATCAATCTCAATTCCTTCTGGGATTAGGATTCATTCTTTGAATCCAATCCAAACTCTTTCAATCCCCTTATTCATAGCAGAACCTCCTTCTAGAACCAAAAATTATATCTATCAAAATAGAATTTAGATCGGATAAACCAACCAAAATAATAATAATAATAATAATAATAATAATAATAATAATAATATATACATTAATCGATAAATATAAAAAAATATTGATAGATAAATAAAAATAATAATAATAGATAAGTATAAAAAATATGCATTAATAAATAAATAATAAAAAATAATATTAATGGATAACTAATAAAAATATATATATTATCAGACATAAAATATATATATAAATAATAAAAAAATAAAGATAATAAAACTAAAAATAAAATGAGTCATTTTGTCTTATTTGGACCAAGCCCAATTAATCTGGACCTGAATCAAATTAAGTGTCTACAATATTAATTTAATAAAAATATTATACTTATATATAATTAATATATAATTTATTTTAAAAATAATTTTTTATGTATATAATAAATTAAAATCATTAAATTAATTTCAAATTGAATGCAAGTCTGAATTGGATTATACAAATATATATCGGGTCAAATCACGTAGAATTCTTTAAGAGTCGAGTTGGAGTTGAAGCAAGCAAAAATCTTCCTTGATTCGATCCATTACTATATTTATTTACAAATTTTTTTTTTTTGTCATTCAAGTAATATGTAATTAATTTATTAAAAAATTTCAAACAAATTTTTTATCAAATCTTTTTAGTTTTGAGTAAATATCGCCAACAATATACTTACAATTCTCAAATCACTTATTATTAACAGAACAAGTATTCTGTTGGTCCCAGGTCTTCGAGTATAACAACACAAGTGCCCAGAATTTCTTGTTCAAGGCAGGAAACTTGGTCTCCTACTTTTGCAAAAGATGAAAAGAAAATATCATGTGAAACATAAGTATTTAATTCCCTAGGTCAAATAACTTTATCTCAGTTCAGATTATGCTAAGTTTCCTAATAATGGAAGAGTGGACTATTATTCAATGAATTGGACCTTTATGAACCTGATAATATTGATTCTAATGTTATAGTTGCCGATCAGGGAAATGAAAATTAATGCACGTGTAAATGTCCTAAAATTGCTCATTCGTCCTTGACTTTGCCTCTAGACGAAACCCTACTGTTTAAAAGCTGAACTTTCGGAAATGATATATTGCAAAGAGAAAGAGAAAAAATGGCAGAAAATTTCACTAATTGATTTGTTTTTATCATTTTAACCTTCAGAGTTTACCACAAGATAAAATGAATCAATTTTGACCTTCAGCAGTAAAAATGTTGATTGTGATCTTAATTTTAAATGTGGATCGATACCCTTAATTTTTTTTTTAATATTTACTACATAGTAAAACTATGGTTACGTAATGGCTAAAAAAAATTGATAGATTGTTTAGTTTAAAAATTGGCTTTGGGTCATTTTCTTGTTTGAGGTTTCTATGTTAAAAGTGTTAGAAATAGTCTTTTTCTTTATAGTCTGATGTGGAAGAACAAATGTTGACATGGAGTAATATTATTGGATAAGCATACAGCTGACTTTGTAGGAAGGATTTATATAATAATTTATCTTAATTTTGATTCAATTTTAAAATAATCAAGGATGAAATTTTTGTGAAATATCTTTAGAATCTTTCTTTGCTTCCTTACTAAATACTGTTCGTGGTATCAGTGCAGGTTAATTATTGCATATTTTTAAGTAATAATTTTGTTCCATCATCCTAACTTTTACATAAAAATATTGGGATAAATTTGGAATATAGCGCAAAGTTTTTTTTTTTTTTTTTTGCTTTTTATAATTGACCTGCTTTCTTTCTTATCATTGACCTGCTTTTCTTTCTTTTTTTTTTCCTTCTTAAATTAGTATTATCTTTAATCAGTATTAGATCACCCTTTGCTTTTTCCTTAAAGTTTCCTTCTTTATTATTGAAAATTAGGTTAAGATTGTAAATACATCAAGGCCACATAAAAAATTAAAAGATAAAAATTGGGAGAGAGGAAAAGTAGAAAAGTGAAAAACATTTTTTTTCTTCCCATTGGTGTGTATTGTGCTGGATTGGAAAAATAAAAAATAAAAAAAATGTATTTTCTTTCTATCCATTGCTTGGTAGAATTAATGAAAAATGAAAAGTAAAAATATAAAAATTATATTATTTTACTATTATAACCTTTTATAAATTAAGATAAAAAATAAAAAATCTAAATATTATAGACAATCTTTTTAAATGTACAACACATTCTCACATTTTTCTCATTTTCTCTCTTCTTTTTTTTTTTTTTAATTTAGAATGATTTGTATTTGTGAATATGTGAAAAATTGACATCTTTCCTGTTATTTTTTCTCACTTTTCTTTCACACAAACCACATTCAAATTCATTTTCTTTCTACATTTCCAGTCCCTCTATTCATCCTTTTACTCTTCCATTATACCAAGTACACCCTAAAAGAAATTAATAATGATTTCCCTTTGTTTCCTTTGTAAACTAAATTTAATGGAGAAATATCGTAAGATACAATGAAATTATTGAAAAGTATGGAGATTTTGATCTGTCGTATGCAACACTTTCAACATATCTAAATATAAAGTTAAATAATTAAAAAAAAAGAAAATTTTCCAAAAAATATATATATACAATAGGAATCATTAATTATATATTTTAATGCAAAGCTTACGTAATGTATACCGTAAATTGGAATGTTAAATCATCCAAAGTAGTCCTTAAATTGCACTGTAGCAATTGGCCTTAGTTTTAGTTTATTAGATTTTTGTTTCTAGTCTTTGACTAGATGATGGTTGATCCAACCTACTGTTTTAGTCAAGTTGCTCACTTCCGTCTTAAATCTTTTTTTATTTTTAAATTACGATTTTTTTGTTGTATGTATGAAAATGTATATAAGTATGATTAACGAATTATCGAACCTTAAATTACCTTAATCTTCCCCTTAACCTTAACTAAAACGTTGTTTAATTTTTTATCCTTCTATCATTTGTACTTAAAAAAAATCCTTAAATCATGACAAATTGTTGTTGTTTGAGATTTCATCTCAAATCAAAGATGAAAAAAAAATAAGAAAAATAAAAATAAGAAAAGATGAGCCATTTTTCCACAAGAAACATCAATCATAATTCATCACAGCACATGTACCACTTTCTTCATCCTTAAACAAGTAGAATATATATATAATTATCTTAATTTTATTTCATCAAATCACATCAGTATTCATTTATTCAGATCAGTACTTGACAGCAAGAAAATCCTATGCTGCCAATAGATACTTAATCAACCAAACTTTTAACATTTAGGATACGCAACTCCACAAGTGCTAGCAACCCTTTTGGAGTCGGGATTGTCGACAAACTGTTTAATAGTTGGGTTCTTAAGGTACCCACAAAAGCATGGCTGCTGCTCCTTCAGCTTGCTGCAACAAGTGGCTGATGGAGGCTTTGAAGATGTGATCGCCGCCAAGCAGGGGCTGAGCTGCGAGGCGTCACATGTCACTGCTTCCGCCGTGCGAGTTTCACCTGAAAATAGCAGCAGCACCAGCGCCACTGCGCAGAAGGAAACAAAGGAAAACCTCTTCATATTTTTCCTACACAAAATACTAAAACTTGTGAAAAAATAATAACAAAGTCGAATTGTATTTGGTGCATTTTGGGCATGAGCTGCGACACAATTTATAGGAGTTGGGATGGTAATTATTGTTGTTTCTTTAGCCCATGATTGACGGTGTCAAACTTTCATGACTCACGAGTCAATGAGTCAAGTCTTTTGGTGGTCTAAAAGGTCCTATGGGGAATTGAAGAAGGTAGATCTGCAAATACCACCTTTGCACAATTGGATTTTACGCTTGCATTTAATGTAGAAAAATTTTGGTATAGCTCTGCTCTACTTCCAATTGAAGCATACCATTTATGATTATTATTATATAATATAATTAATTAATTAAGTTTTCAAATTAAGTGATTTTCATCAAAACTTTATATAAAACTTACATTTATGAATAGTGAATTCTTATATAATTTTTTATTTTGTTATAATTAGATAATTGTAAAATTATAATAAAATAATTATAAGTGAAATATTTTCACTTTAAAAAAAAATAAGTGGAAAAACAAATGCTGACATGGAGTAATATTATTGGTTAAGCATATAGCTGACTTGGTAGGAGTAACCTATGTAATAATTTATCATAGTAGGAATAACTTATGTAATACTTTATCTTAATTTTGATTCAATTTTAAAATAACTATAGATGAAAATTTTGTGAAATATCTTTAGAATCTTTCTTTGCTTTCTTACCAGATAGTGTTTTTGTTATCTGTTAACTTTAAATATTTGACCCAAATTAAATGTGTAGGTTTATTATTGCATTGTCTTTTTAAGTAATTTTGTTCCATTATCTTAACATTTACATAAAAATATTGGGATAAATTTGGACTTTAGCCCAAAAGATTTTTCTTTTTTTCGCTTTTTATCATTGACCTACTTTTCTTTTTTTTTTTTTCTTCTTCTTCTTATTAAATTAGTATTATCTTTAATCAATATTAGTTCACCCGTTGATTTTTCCTTCAAATTCCCTTCTTTGTTATTGAAAGTTAGGTTAAGATTGTAAAAACTTCAAAGCCAGATAGAAAATAGAAAGATAAAAATTGGAAGAGAAGAAAAGTAGAAAGATGAAAAACATTTTTTTCCTTTCCATTGATATGTATTGTGCTTCATTGGAAACATAAAAAAAATAAAAATAAATGTATTTTATTTGTATCCATTGTTTGGTAGAATTAATGAAAAATGAAAGGAAAGAACATAAAAATTATATTAGTTTACTATTATAACCTTTTATAAATTAAGATAAAAAGTAAAAAATCTTAATATTATAGGCAATCTTTTAAATATACAACATATACTCACACCTTCCCTATTTTCTCTCTTCTTTTCTTTTTGATTTAGAATGATTTCTATTTGTGAATAAGTGTGAAATTTTAACACCTTTCCTATTTTGTTTTCTCACTTTTCTTTCATACAAACCACATTCACAATTCATTTTCTTTCTATATTTCCATTCCCATATTCATCCTTTTACTTTTAAATATACTCACACCTTTCCCATTTTCTCTCTTTTTTTCTTTTTGATTTAGAGTGATTTGTATTTGTGTGTGAAAATTTGACATCTTTCCTATTTTTTTCTCACTTTCCTTTCAAACAAAAAAACATTCAAAATTTCTTTTCTTTCTACATTTCCATTGCCTCTATTCATTCTTTTACTTTTCCATTATACCAAGCACACCCTAAAAGAAATTAATAATGATTTCTCTTTGTTTCCTGTGTATACTAAATTTAAAGGAGAATTTTCATAAGATCAATGAAATTATTGAAAGTATGGAGATTTTGAGCTGTCACATGCAACACTTTCAACATGCCTACATATAAAGTTAAATAATAAAAAAAAGAAGAAAATTTTGCAAAATATATATAAAATAGAAATCATTAATTATATATTTAAATGCAAATCATACATAATGTATGCCCTAAATTGGAATGTTAAATAATGCAAAGTACTCCTTAAATTGGATGTAGCGATTAGCCTTAGCTTTAGTTGATTAGCTTTTTATCTCTCGTCATTGACTAGATGATAGTTGATCCAATGTAATGTTTTCATCGAGTTGCTCATATCTGCCTCCAAACTTTTTTTATCCTTAAATTACGATATCTCTTGTATGCATAAAAAAGTATATAAGTATGATTAATGAGATATTAGAACCTTAAATTTCCTTAATCTTCTACTTAACCTTAATTAAAACGTGGTTTAGTTTTTTATTCTTGCATCATTTGTTCTAAAAAAATGTCCTTGAATCATGACAAATTGTTATTGTTTGAGATTTCATCTAAAATCAAAGATGAAAAAGAAAACAAAGAAAAAAAAATAAGAAAAAATGAGCCATATTTCCACAAGAAACATTAACTAATATTCATCACAGCACATGGAAATACTAAAAGTCACTGCTTTCTTCCACGTTCAACAAGTAAAATATATAATTACCTTAATTTTATCGCATCACATCTCATCATTATTCATTTATATATTCAGATCAGTTCTTGACAGCAAGAAAATCCTATGCTGCCAATAGATATTTTAATCAAGCAAACTCTTTAACATTTAGGATATGCAACTCCACAAGTGCTAGCAACCCTTTTGGAGTTGGGATTGTCGACAAACTGTTTAAGAGTTGGGTTCTTAAGGTACCCACAAAAGCATGGCTGCTGCTCCTTCAGCTTGCTGCAACAAGTGGCTGATGGAGGCTTTGAAGACGTGATCGCTGCCAAGCAGGGGCTGAGCTGCGAGGCGTCACATGTCACTGCTTCCGCCGTGCGAGTTTCACCTGAAAATAGGAGCACTACCAGCGCCACTGCACAGAAGGAAACAAAGGAAAACCTATTCATTTTTTTCACACACAAAATGCTAACACTTGTGACAGAAAATAATAAAGTTGATTTGTATTTGGTGCATTTTTGGGTATGAGCTGCGACACATTTTATAGGAGTTGGGATTGTTATTATTGTTGTTTCTTTAGCCCATGATTGACGGTGTCAATAAGTCAAATCTTTTGGTGGCCTAAACTTGAAAAATGCGGGTCCTTTGGGGAATTGAAGAAGGTAGATTTGCACATCCCACCATTGCACGACGGGATTTTATGCTTACATTTAATGTAGAAAAATTTTGTTATAGCCCTGCTGTACTTCCAATTGAAGCATACCATTTATGATTTTTGCAATATAATATAATATAATTAATTAATTTTTAAACTTAAGTGATTTTCATCAAAATTTTATATAAAACTTACATGTATGAATGGTGAATTCTTATACAATTTTGTATTTATTATAATTACATAATTGTAAAATTAATAAAATAATTATAAGTGAAATATTCACTTTAAAAAAAAACTAAGCTTAAGGAACTAGTAAAATTATCACAATCTTCTTAAAGAATATCTAACAAGATAAACAAAAAAATAGTTATATTAAATACAGATATTTCGATGTCCAAATTGTGGTATAACCTCATCCTTTTTTGGTATGGCCATGATTTTCCTTGACTTTTTCCTCTTCTTAAACTCTCAACATTGATCTAGGTGGTTGATTGGAATAGTTCATATAATAACAACACAAAAATGAAAGAAATAAGTGAAATGAATAACAACTTTTCTTATCTTGCTAGAATGTCTTGTTTCTACATTTTTAAGATAAAAGGACCTTGTTTTCTTTTTCCTAGACTTTGATTTTTCAACAATTGCCTACAGTCTACATGTAGAGTTAATATAATATTTAGAATTGATACACAATAACGATCAAGGAAAAACTTCTCTTGTCTAATTGGGCTCATCTTCTTCCATATATCAACTAATTCTTCTAGATTATTTTATTTGAAGAGGATAGATGTTTCTTGAGACAGGGTAAAATCATAGTCGATTGGTAAATAATCCCTCATCTTTAGTTGCATCTTTTTTGACTGGATTTTTACTTCATTGGGTAGCTCACAAGGAGCTTATACAGATGAGGAGCAAACTAATCGTTCTGTGGAGTCCATGAAAAACTTTTGATGAAGACCATTTTTCAAGCAAATGTTCTTTATACAACTTTATGATATGAGCATGAACCAATGCAAAAGAATGAGCAAAAAGGTTAGTACGCCCAAAAAAAGGAATAAATAAATAACTAAGTAAATTAAAACATCACATAGAATAAGAGAAAAGAATCCTATACTTTTTGTCAATTCTAAAAGGGAAGGGTGATGGCTCTATCTATAGGTTAGGCACTCTTAATGTTCACTATATGTGGTTTGAGATTAAAGTCTAAAGGTTCCCAAATTGCTCTTTACATCATTGTCCTTCACAGACTAGTAAGGCACCCTAATCCTCACCTATTATAGGCTATAAGCAGAAAAGATTCAATTTGAGTGGGAGTATTTCGCTAGCCACTGCGGAGGCATTAAATCTCACGAAAGCATTAAGTACTTTACTCCCTCCTGGAAGGAGAGAGCTCGGGTATAGAGCTCATGTTATGCATATGCTTATGAATGACATAATTAATAAAGTAAATGAGTGAATAATAAAAAAAATCTATACAAAAAGGTTCAATTTTATTAGGCTTTTTGGATAACACAAATTTATTTGCTGGCTTGACTCTCGGCTTCATTCCTCAATGGAGTAGTCAAACTGTCATAACGTCTAGATCCGGGGATCTATCGCTAGACATTGACTTAAAAAGTCACCACCAATCTTTTTTATCTAGGTGCGATTGACCACATAAGAAATTTATCCTTTCAAGAAACACCTAAACCTAAGGGTCCTTAAAATAATAGGTTCAGATCTACTAATCAGAACAAAATTCGAGAGTACGATTACGTGTGAGGAAGGTTATAGCACTCTCACAACACCCATCGAAAGATGGTACCAACTTAATTTGTGTTATCCAATAAGCCTTAAAAATTTACCAAGTAATTAATTATTGAAAATTATTCTCAATTGACTCTAATACTTTTAGCAGAAAATTGAAAAAATTCTCTCACCTCAAAGTATACAATGAGACTACTATTTCACTTGTAGAGGCTCTATTGTCGGATTATTTAATATTAAAGAAAATTCAAGAAAAAAAAAGAAACAAAATAAAATGACAAAAAATAATTCAGCTTTAGATATAAATCTTTTTCTCTTCAAAAATTCATTGTTTTTATACAAGAAAATTTGATACTTTTAACTTTTTCCCAAAATATTTTTCTGAAACTTTAATTTCGAGAAAAATTGATACTTTTAACTTTTTCTAACAAAAAACCTTTTTTTTAAAAAATTATTTTCAAAGAAAATTTATCTTTCAACTTTTCCTCGAAAATATTTTTTAGAAAACTTATTTTCAAAAAAAATTTATACTTTCAATTTTTTCCCAAAAATATTTTTTAGAAAACTTATTTTCAAGGAAAATTGATATTTTCAACTTTTTCTCAAAAATATTTTTTTAGAAAACTTATTTTCAAGGAAAATTGATACTTTCAACTTTTCCTTAAAAATATTTTTTTTTGAAATTTTGTTTAAAGAAAATCAAAAAATAAAATAAAATAAAATAAGAAATACTAAATAATTATAATATAACCAATAAATAATAATAATAATAATAATAATAATAAATAAGAAAGAAAAAAAAACCATTGGAATAGCTCGGCTCGACTGGGAATAGCTCGACTCAAGACAAAAAAGGTGGCTCGAAGACCCGGCTTGGGGACGTCGACTCGGCTCAGCTCAGCTCTAGGGATCGGTTAGCACGCGAGTTAATGAATCTGATCGCGATCTGGTCGGGTCAGCCCAAACAAAAACACGCAGATCCTGGTAACGTACTAACACTAAAACGACGTTGTTTTGCGCGGGTATAAAAGGCAAAGAACGAGTTTTTTCTTCAGATGCGCCTTCTCCCTTCTCTCTCTTCCCTTCTACTTTCTTCTCATTCTCTCTACCCAAAGAACACAACCCAAAATCCGATTGAATTTCCACCAAATTCTGGAAAATAATGGTAAAAACCTCAAAGTTGGCCAAAAAACTCATCAAAAAATTCAAGGTTCACCGAAAAATTTCGTCAGATTCTGAAAAATTTTCAGAAATTTTTCAAAAAAAAAAACTTCAAAAATTCTAAAAAAAATCCCACATATTCCTAAAGCTGTATCTAACGCACCAGAACAGCTTCTGTTTTCTCTGTGTCTCCTTTTCGTATATGTTCCAGCACCTATTTATAGAAATTGATCAAAAGAGTTTCTGATCAATCTCAATTCCTTCTGGGATTAGGATTCATTCTTTGAATCCAATCCAAACTCTTTCAATCCCCTGATTCATAGCAGAACCTCCTTCTAGAACCAAAACTTATATCTATCAAAATAGAATTCAGACCGGATAAACCAACCAAAAATAATAATAATAATAATAATAAAAATAATAACATATACATTAGTCAATAAATATAAAAAAATATTGATAGATAAATAAAAATAATAATAATAGATAAGTATAAAAAATATACATTAATAAATAAATAATAAAAAATAATATTAATGGATAACTAATAAAAATATATATATATTATTAGACATAAAATATATATATAAATAATAAAAAAATAAAGATAATAAAACTAAAAATAAAATGAGTCATTTTGTCCTATTTAGATCAAATCCAATTAATCTGGACCTGACTCAAATTAAGTGTCTACAATATTAATTTAATAAAAATATTATACTTATATATAATTAATATATAATTTATTTTAAAAATAATTTTTTATGTATATAATAAATTAAAATCATTAAATTAATTTCAAATTTAATGCAAGTCTGAATTGGATTATACAAATATATATCGGGTCAAATCACATAAAATTCCTTAAGAGTGGAGTTGAAGCAAGCAAAAATCTTCCTTGATTCGATCCATTACTATATTTATTTACAAAATTTTTTTTTTGTCATTCAAGTAATATGTAATTAATTTATTAAAAAATTTCAAACAAATTTTTTATCAAATCTTTTTAGTTTTGAGTAAATATCGCCAACAATATACTTACAATTCTCAAATCACTTATTATTAACAGAACAAGTATTCTGTTGGTCCCAGGTCTTGGAGTATAACAACACAAGTGCCCAGACTTTCTTGTTCAAGGCAGGAAACTTGGTCTCCTACTTTTGCAAAAGATGAAAAGAAAATATCATGTGAAACATAAGTATTTAATTCCCTAGGTCAAATAACTTTATCTCAGTTCAGATTATGCTAAGTTTCCTAATAATGGAAGAGTGGACTATTATTGAATGAATTGGACCTTTATGAACCTGATAATATTGATTCTAATGTTATAGTTGCCGATCAGGGAAATGAAAATTAATGCACGTGTAAATGTCCTAAAATTGCTCATTCGTCCTTGACTTTGCCTCTAGACGAAACCCTACTGTTTAAAAGCTGAACTTTCTGAAATGATATATTGCAAAGAGAAAGAGAAAGAATGGCAGAAAATTTCACTAATTGATTTGTTTTTGTCATTTTAACCTTCAGAGTTTACCACAAGACAAAATGAATCAATTACCTAATGGCTAAAAAAATTTGATTGATTGTTTAGTTAAAAAATTGGTTTTGGGTCTTTTTCTTGTTTGAGGTTTCTATGTTAAAAGTGTTAGAAATAGTCTTTTTCTTTATAGTCTGATGTGGAAGAACAAATGTTGACATGGAGTAATATTATTGGATAAGCATACAGCTGAGTTTGTAGGAAGGATTTATATAATAATTTATCTTAATTTTGATTCAATTTTAAAATAATCAAGGATGAAATTTTTGTGAAATATCTTTAGAATCTTTCTTTGTTTCCTTACTAAATACTGTTTGTGGTATCAATGCAGGTTAATTATTGCATATTTTTAAGTAATAATTTTGTTCCATCATCCTAACTTTTACATAAAAATATTGGGATAAATTTGGAATATAGCGCAAAAACTTTTTTTTTTTTTTTTTTTACTTTTTATAATTGACCTGCTTTCTTTCTTATCATTGACCTACTTTTCTTTTTTTTTTTTTCCTTCTTAAATTCGTATTATCTTTAATCAGTATTAGATCACCCTTTGCTTTTTCCTTAAAGTTTCCTTCTTTATTATTGAAAATTAGGTTAAGATTGTAAATACATCAAGGCCAGATGAAAAATGAAAACATAAAAATTGGGAGAGAGGAAAAGTAGAAAAGTGAAAAACATTTTTTTTTCCCATTGGTGTGTATTGTGCTTGATTGGAAAAATAAAAAATAAAAAAATGTATTTTCTTTCTATCCATTGCTTGGTAGAATTAATGAAAAATGAAAAGTAAAAATATAAAAACTATATTATTTTACTATTATAACCTTTTATAAATTAAGATAAAAAATAAAAAATCTAAATATTATAGACAATCTTTTAAATATACAACACATTCTCACATTTTTCTCATTTTCTCTCTTTTTTTTTTTTGATTTAGAATGATTTGTATTTGTGAATATGTGAAAAATTGACATCTTTCCTGTTATTTTTTCTCACTTTTCTTTCACACAAACCACATTCAAATTAATTTTCTTTCTACATTTCCAGTCCCTCTATTCATCCTTTTGCTCTTCAATTATACCAAGTACACCCTAAAAGAAATTAATAATGATTTCCCTTTGTTTCCTTTGTAAACTAAATTTAATGGAGAAATTTCGTAAGATACAATGAAATTATTGAAAAGTATGGAGATTTTGAACTGTCGTATGCAACACTTTCAACATATCTAAATATAAAGTTAAATAATTAAAAAAAAAGAAAATTTTCCAATATATATATATATACAATAGGAATCATCAATTATATATTTTAATGCAAAGCTTACGTAATGTATACCGTAAATTGGAATGTTAAATAATGCAAAGTAGTCCTTAAATTGGACTGTAGCAATTGGCCTTAGTTTTAGTTTTTAGTTTATTAGATTTTTGTTTCTAGCCTTTGACTAGATGATGGTTGATCCAACCTACTGTTTTAGTCAAGTTGCTCACTTCCGTCTTAAATCTTTTTTTATTTTTAAATCAAGATTTTTGTTGTATGTATGAAAATGTATATAAGTATGATTAACGAATTATCGAACCTTAAATTACCTTAATCTTCCCCTTAACCTTAACTAAAACGTTGTTTAATTTTTTATCCTTCTATCATTTGTACTAAAAAAAAAATCCTTAAATCATGACAAATTGTTGTTGTTTGAGATTTCATCTCAAATCAAAGATGAAAAAAAAAAAAGAAAAGATGAGCCATTTTTCCACAAGAAACATCAATCATAATTCATCACAGCACATGTACCACTTTCTTCATCCTTAAACAAGTAGAATATATATATATATATATATATATATATATATAATTATCTTAATTTTATTTCATCACATCGCATCAGTATTCATTTATTCAGATCAGTACTTGACAGCAAGAAAATCCTATGCTGCCAATAGATACTTAATCAAGCAAACTTTTAACATTTAGGATACGCAACTCCACAAGTGCTAGCAACCCTTTTGGAGTCGGGATTGTCGACAAACTGTTTAATAGTTGGGTTCTTAAGGTACCCACAAAAGCATGGCTGCTGCTCCTTCAGCTTGCTGCAACAAGTGGCTGATGGAGGCTTTGAAGACGTGATCGCCGCCAAGCAGGGGCTGAGCTGCGAGGGGTCACATGTCACTGCTTCCGCCGTGCGAGTTTCACCTGAAAATAGCAGCAGCACCAGCGCCACTGCGCAGAAGGAAACAAAGGAAAACCTCTTCATATTTTTCCTACACAAAATACTAAAACTTGTGAAAAAATAATAACAAAGTCGAATTGTATTTGGTGCATTTTGGGCATGAGCTGCGACACAATTTATAGGAGTTGGGATGGTAATTGTTGCTGTTTCTTTAGCCCATGATTGACGGTGTCAAACTTTCATGACTCATGAGTCAATGAGTCAAGTCTTTTGGTGGTCTAAAAGGTCCTTTGGGGAATTGAAGAAGGTAGATCTGCAAATACCACCTTTGCACAATTGGATTTTACGCTTACATTTAATGTAGAAAAATTTTGGTATAGCTCTGCTCTACTTCCAATTGAAGCATACCATTTATGATTATTATAATATAATATAATTAATTAATTAATTTTTCAAATTAAGTGATTTTCATCAAAACTTTATACAAAACTTACATTTATGAATAGTGAATTCTTATATAATTTTTTATTTGTTATAATTAGATAATTGTAAAATTATAATAAAATAATTATAAGTGAAATATTTTCACTTTAAAAAAAAACTAAGTGGAAAAACAAATGTTGACATGGAGTAATATTATTGGTTAAGCATATCGCTGACTTGGTAGGAGTAACCTATGTAATAATTTATCATAGTAGGAATAATTTATGTAATACTTTATCTTAATTTTGATTCAATTTTAAAATAACTATAGATGAAAATTTTGTGAAATATCTTTAGAATCTTTCTTTGTTTTCTTACCAGATAGTGTTTTTGTTATCTGTTAACTTTAAATATTTGACCCAAATTAAATGTGTAGGTTTATTATTGCATACTCTTTTAAGGTAATTTTGTTCCATCATCTTAATTTTTACATAAAAATATTGGGATAAATTTGGACTTTAGCCCGAAAGATTTTTCTTTTTTTTTGCTATTTATCATTGACCTACTTTTCTTTTCTTTTTTCTTCTTCTTCTTGTTAAATTAGTATTATCTTTAATCAATATTAGTTCACCCGTTGATTTTTCCTTCAAATTCCTTTCTTTGTTATTGAAAGTTAGGTAAAGATTGTAAAAACTTCAAGGCCAGATAGAAAATAGAAAGATAAAAATTGGAAGAGAAGAAAAGTAGAAAGATGAAAAACATTTTTTTCCTTTTCATTGATATGTATTGTGCTTCATTGGAAACATAAAAAAAATAAAAATAAATGTATTTTATTTGTATCCATTGTTTGGTAGAATTAATGAAAAATGAAAGGAAAGAACATAAAAATTATATTAGTTTACTATTATAACCTTTTATAAATTAAGATAAAAAGTAAAAAATCTTAATATTATAGGTAATCTTTTAAATATAAAACATATACTCACACCTTTTCTATTTTCTCTCTTCTTTTCTTTTTGATTTAGAATGACTTCTATTTGTGAATAAGTGTGAAACTTTAACACCTTTCCTATTTTGTTTTCTCACTTTTCTTTCATGTGGACATCAATTTGTCCTGAAGAAATACAAAGTACGAATAAAATATGAAATACAATAAAAAAAATATAAAATACAAAAAAAATATGAAATAAAAAAAAATAGAACAGAACAAAAAAAATCAAGGATGGCAGTGGTATCATCCCCGGTACCACTGCCACCAGACCCTACACCCCATCCTTCTGATCACCAGACCCTACCCTCCACCCTCAGATTAATCCTCCAGTTGACAAACTACCAGATATAGCCAAAACTAATAAAAGAGGCATGGGGCTCGTGCTTACACCAGTGCTGAGCCCCATGCCCTTCCCCCCAAACACACGGAGCTCTATAAATAGAGCTCCTAGCAAAAAAAAAAAAAAAAGAGGAGGAGAAAGGGAGAGACGCTGTAAAAAAAAATTGAAAAACACACAAAAAAAAAATTCACAGTCTTCCCCGTAGGGAGGAACCCAACGTCAAGCTTCTTGCACGAAGAAGAAAAAAAAAGGAGTCAGTTTCAAAAAAAAAAGAGTCAGAACACAAAAATATATAGTTTCACCGAAACTTCCCCAGTAGATCTAAGGATTTTGGGACTTTTTTTGGTGAAAAAGAGGTCGGATCTGTGTTCAAGGGGTCGAGAGGAGTATGTGAGAGATTTTTGGAATTTTTCGACAGCGTCGACGACGGCCGGAGCTCGTCGTCGGCAAGGACTACAGCAGCTGTCATGACGGACGGCCACCAGCCCCAGGTCGACTGAAGAAGAGAAAAAAAAAGAGGAATTTTTTTTGCGAAAACTGAATGAAATGAATGAAAAAATTTTTTTAACTTTTATATAAACCATCAGAACCAAAACGACATCATTTAGATCAAAGAGGATCCGCGCGTCAACCCGTGATCCGATCCGGGGTCCGCGCACCCGACCCGACGACCCGCTTTTCCATCAGCCCCTGACCGATCCATCTGAATCGGAACAGACCGCCCAGACCGAATCGGATCGCGCTTGAACCGTTGCCAGACCGAGCCGAACCACCGACCAAACCGTCAAATCGAACCGTACGTTGACCGGACCGTTGATCGATGCGGTTCAGGTAAAAAAAATTTTTTAATTTTTTTATATATTATTTTATTAATATTTATGCATATTAAAATAATTATATTTGTTAGATTAAATGATGAAATTGTGGTTAATTTTTTTTTATGTAATTATGTTAATTTTTAAAATAAACTTTAAAAAAAATAATATAAAAATAAATTTAATAATAATAATAAACTAATAAAAATGTAGGAAAATAAAATTTTTATCCGACGATGAGATTCAAAAGTATTCCGAGTAGTAATGCCTACGAAATCTCTATGTGAGAAGATTCTTTGTACCAGTGTATTAGAATATTTATAGAAAATCTTCAATATGATAAAATTTTCATTTTTCTTCAATTTTTTTAACTAAAAATTTCTTTTTTTATAATAATAAATAAAAATTGATTAATATATTAAAAATATATGTAATAAAAATAGGAAGGAAAGAAATTTAATCCAATAATGGGATTCTAAAAGTATTCCGAATAGAGATGCTTTAAGAAATCTCTAGGTGAGAAGATTTTTTGTAAAATATTACCAGCATATTGGAATATTTATAGAAAATCTTCGATATAATTAAATTTTTTTTCTTCAAAATTTTAATTTTAATTAAAAAAATTAATAAAACAATTAATAAAATTTTCGAAAAAAATGTGTGCATCAACATGTTATTATTTGCATTGCATACATGACATAATTTTTTACGAAAAGTAAATTTAGACCTCCCAAAGATGAGATTCTAAAAGTATTCCGAGTAGAGATGCTTTAAGAAATCTTTAGGTGAGAAAGAATTCTTTTAATGTTACCAACGTACTGGAACATTTTAAGAATTATTTCAATAAAAAGGTTTTAATTTATTTTTTTCGAGAATAAATTTTTTTTAACATGACATTTTCTTATGAAAAATAAATTCGAGCTTCCAAAGATGAGATTCTAAAAGTATTCCGAGTAGAGATGCTTTAAGAAATCTCTATTTGAGAAAGAGTTCTTTTAATGTTACCAACGTACTGAAACATTTTAAGAATTATTTCAATAAAAAGGTTTTGATTTATTTTTCTCGAGAATAATTTTTTTTTAATAAATAAAAAATCAAGGAAATTATTTTTCGAATACTGAAAATAAGACTATTTTTTATCAAAATCAAAGGATAACACGTTGTTAATTGGTACCATTTTTAACGGGCATTGTAGGGGTGCTAATCCTTCCCCACGCGTAACCGACTCCCGAACTTGGACTGTTTCACAGACCGTAAAATTATCTTTTTAATAAATTTTAATTAATTTTAAGATTTCATTAAAAAGATATGTTTTAATAGGTGGCCAATCGCACCTAGCGAAAAAAGATTGATGACGACTCCGTTATTTTTTATTTTATTTTCAAATTCATCGGACGGACACAAAACCGTTACGACAGTTTGGCGACTCCACTGGGGATGCCTTTTATTTTTGAAAGTTAGGCTAAAATTAACTACTTGTTATCCTCAAATTTTGATTTAAACAGTTTTAATCAATTTCTTAAATTTTTATTTTTCATTTTCAGTAAAAAAGGTAAAAAAAAAAAAACAAAAAAACAAAACAAAACAAAGCAAATCAAAAATAAAAAGCAAAAAAATTCACACACATTTCTTTTACTATGCCTCTTATGTTTTATTTTTTTTGTATATATTGCTCTCAATAAATTAGGATATATTTGCACATAATGACACGATGCATCTCATACATGAGCTCTATACCCGGACTCTGTCCTTTATAGGAGGAAGTAAAGTACCTATGCTCTCGTGAGGTGATAACCTCCGTAATGGCAAGCGAAATACTTTCACTCGAATTGAACCATTTTTCGTTTGTAGCCTGTGATGGGTGAGGATCAGGTTGCCTTACTAGTCCAACATGGACGACAGTGAGGAACAATTTGGGAACCTTTAGACCTTGTCAATCCAAACCCAACATATAATAAAACTAGGAAACCAACCTTATGTAGAGCCTCGTCCACTTTCTTGTAAAAAATACCCAAGAATAAAAGTTGTATATAATACGAAACAAAACAAATCAAACAAAAAAGTCTCAAAACACAGAAACAAAACAAAAAAAAACAAAAAAATGTTTTTTTCTTAAACCACATCCTTACACTAACTCAATTTTGTTTCTTTTTCTTTTTCTTTTTGCATTAATCATATCATATAGTTTTGCATCGAGATATTTGCTCTAAGACATATTTCTTCTAAGAAGTTTTCATGGATCCCATAGAACTACAAATTTGCTCATCCTCATTCAGTGTGCCATGTGAGTCGTATAATGAAATACATGTTTGGTTGAAAGTCATGCTCGTAAAAGAGAGAAGAAAGCACTTCGAAGTATTGAATGAAAAAGAATCACTTCACCAGGTGATCCAAGGGTTAAAGATACAACTACAAGGCCACAAGAGTCATATTTCAGTAATGATAGATGAATGGCATAGAAGAGAAAAAGATTGGATCTTCACATGTGATTCAGAAAGGGATGCCCACATGAGATGAAAGGCAGAAAGCTTAGAGAGGCAATAGTACATAGAGTACTTGACTAATCAAGTTTGCAAGGCAGTGAAGAAAGCATGAGAGATGGTTGAAAAGGTAGAAGCATTAAGAAGAGAAGTCAATCCCATAACAGAATATGGACAGCGCCTAGTAAACTTTTTAGATGAGGTGAAAGATCATTATGAACAAGTCAAACGCTTTTATAGATATAACTCCAGGATGGTAAATCCTATAAAAGTTGTATGGGATCAATAAAAATTTTTAATGTTAAAATTCATCCAAAAGCAAATATCTCCCACTTGCATTCATACATCATATACATCATTTTTCATAAAATAAATAAAAAAATAAAATTTTCAACACATAGCATTCTAATTTTTTCTTTCTTTCTTCTTTTTCAAAATAAAAACTTTGTGGTAATAAAGGTTCAAGAATAGCTCGCCCACTAAAAATTTGGCCCAACCTACTCATCATTCATACAATACCAAGACACAGACAAGAATCATGGAGTAAGAACAGGCCAGCCGATTTGAGAGAATTGAAAAAGCTCAAAAAGAACTAAGAGGGGATCTTAGCATAATAATGGATATGCTCAAGAAACTTGACAAAAAAAAAGTAGTGAAAGAAAATCTGAGCTTTCAAGAGTAATCGCCAGATATGGTAGGTCCTGTCTATCCTTCAAGGTTTGAGCCACGACTGAACCAACCTTCATAAGGAACTAGAGTACCAATTCCTACTTCCGATGGATATCTTAATCCTTATCCAGAAATGATGTCCACATTTGCTCTAGGATAATTTCAAAATTTTGTTAATCCCATTGTGATGGAAAAATCACCTAAGCCAATCTTAGTTCCTGATTTGGATGATCCCAAGAAAAAGCTAGGGATACAGAAACCTGAAAAAGTAAAAGATATCAGTTCTCGGGAGAAGATAAAATTATTGGAAGAAAGGTTTAGGGCTGTAAAAGGAATGGATTTTTATGGCTCCACAGATGGGGCTGACCTTTGTTTAGTTCTCGATGTGGTAATTTTACCTAAATTCAAGGTCCTTGAATTTGAAAAATATGATGGCACATACTGCCCAATGACCCACATCACCATGTATTGTCAAAAGATGACAGCATATGCTTGAGATGAGAAGTTGTTAATGCATATATTTCAAGATAGTCTTACGGGTTCTGCAACTAGATGGTATGTTCAATTAGATAGGACTCGTATTCATTCTTGGCAAGAGCTTACAAAGGTATTCTTTACACAATATCAACATGTCACGGGTATGATTTCAGATCGTCTATCTTCTCAAAGTATGGAAAAGAAAGCAACTGAAAACTTCAAGAAGTATGCACAAAGATGAAGAAACGTGGCTGCACAAGTTCAACCACCTCTCACCGAGAAAGAAATAACTATTTTATTTGTGAACACCTTGAAAGTACCATATTATGAGAGATTGATAGGCAATGCAACCAAGAACTTTTACAGATATGGTGATCTCAGATGAGATCATTGAAAATACCATAAAGAATGATAAGCTCGATGCAAGAGAGACAAATGGAGTAAGAAAAGGTGGACCTCTCAAAAAGAAAGAGAATGAAGCCCAAGCAGTAAATTATGTGGGGCAACAGTTCAGAAGTTTCACACCCTACTCAGTTCCAGTCTACCAAACCTATTACCCTTTTGTAAACCATGTTACATCTATCCCTCATTCATATTAATTATACCAGTCATTACAACAACCATCTTATCCACCCCATTTTCAGCCATCATTTCAGACACCCACTTACAATCGTCCTGTTACACCTATTAGACTAGGATGGAGACCTAGTCCTAATAGTGGTTTGAGAGCCCTAAGAAATACCCAAGAAAAAATCACTTTTGATCCCATTTCCATGACATACACAGATTTGTATCCTCGACTTGTTGATAAACATCTACTTGTTCCTGTTATCGTTGAACCTTTGAAACCTTCATTTCCCAAGTGGTATGACTCCAATGCACATTGTGATTATCATTATGGGAATCCAAGTCATTCCACTGAAAATTATACTTCTTTGAAGCATAAAGTGCAAGGGTTAATCAATGAAGGAGTATTAAATTTTGATACCAACCAACAAGGGACTTCAAATGTCAATGGGAATCCTCTACCAAATCATACCAGACCATTATAAATGCCTTAATTGATGGGTAAAAAAGCCACGTGAAGAAGAAAATAAATGAAGTTAAGACTCCGATGGCTAGGGTGTTCGAAGTCTTGGTCAAAGTTGACATGTTGAAACCAATAGAACCTTAAAATTGCTCTAAAGCAATTAGCTCAACTGAAAGCTACAATTATCACGGAGGTGTTCTGGGGCATTCTATCGAAAATTGTCACCAATTTCGTCAAGAGGTGCAAAAATTGATGGATGAGGGTCGAATAGAGTTTTACCAAGAAAGAGAAGAGTTGGTGAAAGCTGAAGTGTCTACCATTGATTCAAAGAATAAATTTATGCGTAGATCGATAACTATCTATTATGATGAGAAGCCAACATCGAAGCTAGAAAAGCTTATCTCCTGACCTGTGGTGACAATTAAAGTTTCTGGCCTTTTTCATATCAAAATGATAAAAAAGTACCTTAGAAGTATGATTATGATGTCGTAATCAACCCAGATACTATCAATATAATGGGTGTATGAGGCATAACTCGAAGTGGTAGGTGCTATACCCTAGAAGCTTTAAAAAAAGCTAGAAAGGATAAAGCCAAGGTAAGAGAAGAAAATGAAAGTCAGAGTGATCTTGACACAACTTCAGAAAAAGAATGTCAGAAGCCAGTATCTGAGAGTGAAACAGGTGAATTTCTAAAGTTAATAAAATATAGCGAGTATAGCGTGGTAGAACAGCTTAACAAGATGCTAGCTAGAATTTTGCTATGTCATTATTGCTCAATTCAGAGTCACACCATAATGCTTTACTGAAGATGCTAAATCAAGCATATGTGTCTCACAATACTTCTGTTGAATATGTGGAACAGCTTATTGGTAATCTAACGATTTCAAATTATATCTCTTTCAATGATGAAGAGATTCCTCCTGAAGCTAGAGGAAGTACCAAGGCTCTTCACATTACTGTGAAATGTAAAAGTCATATAATGGCTAAGGTTTTGATTGATAATGGCTCATCCATCAATGTTATACCTGTGACTACTTTGACAAAACTCTCTGTTGATGGATCTTATATGAAACCTAGTTATATGATAGTGAGAGCCTTTGATGAAACCAGAAGAGAGGTGCTAGAAGATATAGAAGTGCCATTGTAGATTGGCCCATACACTTTCAACGTGAAATTTCAAGTTATGGACATCTCTCATTTATACAATTATTTATTGGGTAGACCATGGATCCATATGGTAGGTGCTGTCCCATCCTCATTATATCAAAAAGTTAAATTCATTGTTGAAGGGAAGCTAACATGTGTGGCAGGAGAAAAAGATTTATTGGTAACTCAACTAATAAATACTCCTTATGTGAAATCGACAGATGAAGCTCTAAAATGCTCTTATAGATCTTTCGAGATTGTCAATGCAACATATATAGCTAAAGGATCTAAATTGTATTCACCACACTTGTCTACGATGACTAAAATGGTAGTCAAATAGCTTACCAAGATGGGATGGCGACCTAAAGTCAGACTTGGGAAGAACTTGCAAGGAATCATGGAGCCATCGATCATATATGAAAAAAGAGACAGATTTGGCTTGGGATATAAGCCAACGAGAGGAGACAGAACAAGAATGGTGAATGAGAAAAGAGATAAGATGATAGCTAATCTTAAAAGATATGAGCCGGAGTCAGAGCCCATAGTCATTCCATACCTCTATGATTCTTTTCACTCAGGAGGATACATTTATCCAGATTTATTGAGAGCCTCAAATGCAGGATTCGTGAAAAAATTTTTAGAGCTGGCCATTCAAATGGTGGATAATGGAGAAAAGAAGAGTCGAAGTGAAAAGCTGTTCGTGTACCTTTATCTTTCAGATTTTGAGCTGGATAATTGAAAAGTTACAGAGCTGCCTATCATTTTTAAAACTTTGGAAAAGTAATGTACTGTGAACTTTAAATCCCTAATTACTTTTTACGAGTATTAAGAGATCTTTTATGGTGTGTTTATGTTTGTCGTTCTAATAAAAGACTTAGAAGATGCATTCACATTTCTTCTATTATTTTTATCTTCATTTTACCTTTCATTCTTTTTTTTTACATTTTCTTACCATTCTATTTTTGTGTGCCAATATTCTCTTCATCTTACCCTTTGCAGGGTCTCAAACAATGAACATGAAGATAATCATGACAATAATCTCGGATTTGATTTTGAAAACTTAATTCATGTTGATGAACTTGATAATGAGGAAGATTCAGATAACTATACACTGCCTCTTGATTTGTTAAAATTAATGAAACATGAAGATAAGCCAATTGAACCCCACCAAAAAATTATTGAACCAGTAAATTTGAGAGATGGTGAGAACAAAAAAAAAGTTAAAGTTGGTACATCTCTTTTGCCAAGTGAAAGACAGAAGCTAAAAGAACTGCTCTGAGAATATGTAGATGTGTTCGCGTGGACTTACCAGGATATGTTAAAACTGAGCACTGATATTGTAGAGCACAAGTTACCTTTAAAACTAGGATGTAAGCCGATGCAGCAAAAGCTAAAGTGCATAAAACCAGAGATGCTGCTGAAAATTAAAGAGAAAATGAAGAAACAATTCGATGCTAGATTTTTAAAAGTGGTAAAATATCCTGAATGGGTAGCCAATAGCCAATATAGTGCCAGTTCCTAAGAAGCATGGAAAAGTGAGAATGTGTGTCGATTATTGAGATTTGAATAGAGCAAGCTCCAAGGATAACTTTTCTTTACCTCACATCAATACTCTAGTGGATAATACTGCTAGGCATTCCACATTTTCCTTTATGGATGGTTTCTCAAGTTATAATCAGATCAAGATGGCTTGAGATGATATGGAAAAAATTATATTTGTGACCATGTGGGGAACATTCTGTTACAAAGTCATAACTTTTGGGTTAAAAAATGCTGGTGTCACTTATCAAAGAGTAATGGTGAGTCTCTTTCACGACATGATGCATAAAGAAATAGAGGTATATGTGGATGATATGATTGTAAAATCTTATGAAGGAGAAGATCATATAGTCAATCTCAAAAAGCTGTTTGATAGGTTGAGAAGATTTCAACTGAAGTTGAGTCCTGCTAAATGTACATTTGGTGTCAAGTTAGGAAAACTATTAGGCTTTGTGGTCAGTAAAAGAGGAATCGAAGTAGACCCGAATAAGATACAAGCCATCCAAAACTTATCTCTTTTTCGTACCCCAAAAGAAGTGCGAGGTTTTCTTGAGAGACTGAAATATATTGCTCGTTTCATCTCTCAACTCACCTATAAGTGCGATCCTATTTTCAAGCTTCTTAGAAAATATGATCCAAGAGAATGGAATGATGAATGCCAAGAAGCTTTTGATAAGATCAAAGAATACTTGTCAAATCCACCTGTGTTGGTGCCTCCAATCCTGAAAAAACCTTTGATCTTATACTTAACGGTGCATGAAAATTCCATAGGATGTGTGCTAGGGCAAAGTTATGAAACTGACAGAAAAGAATGAGCAATATACTACTTGAGCAAAAAATTCACTGATTATGAGTCCAAGTATTCACCATTAGAGAAGATATGTTATGCATTAACCTGGACAACTCGAAGGCTTAGACAATATATGCTTTATCACACTACTTGGCTCATAGCAAAGCTGGATCCTATTAAGTATATCTTCGAAAAGCCCTCATGGATAGGAAGAATAGCACGGTGGTAAGTTATGCTTTCAGAATATGATATCATTTATGTGACTCAAAAAGTTATAAAAAAAAGTGTTGTAGCCGAGTTCCTTGTTGATCACGCTATCGAAAATTATGAACTAATGAACCTGGAGTTCCCTGATGAAGATGTGATGGCCATTGAAGAAAATGAACCTGTTGAAGAATCTTGGAGGATGTATTTTGATGGAGTTGCTAATGCTTTGGGTCATGGTATTAGGGTAATTTTAATATCTCCTGATGGGCACTATTATCCCATTACAGCCAGGTTAAATTTTAATTGCATAAATAATATGGCTGAATATGAGGCTTGTGTTATGGGTCTACAAGTAGCAATTGAAAAGAAAATCAAAGTATTAGATGTGTTTGAAGATTTAGCTCTAGTCATCTATCAGTTATGAGAAGAATGGGAAACCAGAGATTCTAAGTTGATACAGTACCATAAGTACATTTCTCAGTTAGTTAAACAATTCGAAAAAGTTCAATTCGAGCATTTGCCTAGAGAGGAAAACCAAATTGCTGATGCACTGGCTACTCTAGCTGCAATGATTAAAACAGATGCAAATACCAAAATTCAACCTATCAAGCTGGACATGAAAGATGAACCAGCACATTGCTTAGGTGTTGAAAAAAAAGATGATGAAAAACTATGGTATCATGACATCATACAATACATTAAAAGCCAGTAATACCCAAAACATGTAACAAAAAATGATAAGAGAACTATCAGAAGGTTGGCTATGAGTTTCTTTCTTGACAGAGAAGTCCTCTATAAAAGGGGTCGAGATGAAGCACTCTTAAGATGTGTGAATACAGCTGAAACGAAGAAGATTATTAAAGAGATGCATGATAGAGTTTGTGGGGCACATGCAAATGGTTATATGATGGCTAGATAAATTATGAGGGCTGAATACTATTGGTTGACAATGAAGAGTGACTGTATTGATTATGCCAAAAAATATCATAAATGTCAGATCTATGCTGACAAGATCCACACTCATCCAATAGCGTTGCATGTTTTGGCTCTTTCATGGCCATTCTCTATGTGAGGTATGGATGTCATTAGTCCCATCACTCCAAAAGCTTCAAATGGACATAGATTTATCTTTGTGATGATTGATTACTTCACAAAATGGGTAGAAGCTGCATCATACGCTAGTGTGACCCGATCTGTGGTATACAAATTCATAAAAAAGGAGATAATATGTAGATATGGGCTTCTAGAGATAATTATTTCTGATAATGCCAAAATTTTGAATAGTAAGATGATGAATGAAGTTTGCACTCAGTTCAAGATTCGTCATTGTAATTCGACACCATATCGTCCAAAAATGAATGGGGCAGTAGAAGCTGCAAATAAGAATATCAAAAGAATCTTAGAAAAAATGATTGATACTTATAAATATTGGTATGAAAAGTTACCCTTTGCTTTGTATGCTTATAGAACATCAGTCCGAACATCTACTGGGTCACTCCATTCTGTTTGGTATATAGAATGAAAGTGATGCTACCGGTCGAAGTAAAAATTTTCTCGTTGAGAGTCCTGATGGAAGTAAAATTAGAGGAAGCAGAATGGGTTCGAAATCGCTATGAGCAGTTGAACTTTATTGAGGAGAAAAGACGTACAGCACTTTGTCATGGTCAATTATATCAAAAAACGATGATGAGAGCACATGACAAGAAAATTTATCCTCATTGCTTTAGAGAATGAGATTTAGTGCTGAAAAGGATCCTTTCAAATCAACATGATAATCGAAGAAAATGGACGCCAAATTGAAAAGGCCCGTATGTGGTGAAAAAGGCCTTTTATAGTAGGGCATTGATTTTGGCAGAAATAGATGGAAGTGATTTACCTGCTTCAATAAATTTAGATACTGTGAAAAAATACTTTGCTTGAAAAAAAAAGTAAAAAAATGAAAAATGATGACTCATCCGAAGTTGAAAACCTGAAAAAGGTGGCTTGAATGCGAAGAAGAAGCATCATTTCATAATACAGGGGCAAGTGTAGTTTGATGAACTCTGAAAGATCAAGGAAGTCATCTAATTTAGTTTTAGAAAAAAAATCTGAGAATATTCTGTTCATGATTATCTTATGATCATCATTTGGGCACCTTTCAACTCAAATACTTTACCATGTACTTGTTACCAGTCTAATAAAATATGCTTTCTTTTTTTTGGAAATAACACCTATCCATTCCTTTATTCTCATTTTTGTCCACCATATGAATAGAAGAAATGTGTGATTGCATTTTATTGGTCTTGAACTTAAAATGATGAAAAGAAAAACAAACATGAAAGATCTTAGCATTACTTTTTAAAAGTTGACAAAGGTAAATGAAAAAGGATGAGAAAAATATGACAGGACATTGATGTTGGAGACTTTTGAAGCAGTAAAATATTGTGGTCAAATGTTAAGAACAGATTGGTCGTACAAAAATTCTGATAAAAGAAGACAAAGTGAGAGATTTTGAGAACTTTTTTACTATAATGAATAATTTTGATTGCATTACATGCATTGCATTTAGAACACTCAGTAATGCATCCATGAACAGTTTTAATAAGGAGGGAGACTTTCCATTTCCTGATCGAATAAAAGATTTCAAAAGAGAAGAATTTACATGCTAAAAGAAAAGAACTCAGTTTTGAGAGAAAATGAAATTTTAAAGTTGTTGAGCCTCTGTTGAGAGGAGCCTTTTCTAAGATAAAATTTTAAAATTGTTAAGCCTCTGCTGAGAGGAGCTTTTTCAGATGAGATTTTAAAGTTGTTGAGCCTCTACTGAGAGGAGCCTTTTTCATATGAGATTTTAAAGTTGTTGAGCCTCTACTGAGATGAGCTTTTTCAAATGAGATTTTTAAAGTTATTGAGCCTCTGTTAAAAGGAGCTTTTCCAAGATGAGACTTTTAAAGTTGTTGAGCCTCTACTGAGAGGATATTTTTCAAATGAGATTTTAAAGTTGTTGAGCCTCTACTGAGAGGAGCTTTTTCAAATGAGATTTTTTAAAGTTGTTGAGTCTCTGCTGAGAGGAGCTTTTCCAAGATAAGATTTTTAAAATTGTTGAACCTCTGCTGAGAGGAGCTTTTTCAAATGAGATTTTAAAGTCGTTGAGCCTCTGCTGAAAGGAGCTTTTTTCAAGATTTTAAAATTGTTGAGCCTCTGTTGAGAGAAGCCATTTTCAAATGAGATTTTAAAGTCATTGAGCCTCTACTGAGATGAGCTTTTTTCAAGATTTTAAAGTTGTTGAGCCTCTGCTGAGATGAGCCCTTTTCAAATGAGATTTTAAAGTCGTTGAGCCTCTGCTGAGAGGAGCTTTTTTAGATTTTAAAATTATTTAAAGTTGTTAAGCCTCTATTGAGAGGAGCCCTTTCCAAATGAGATTTTAAAATTGTTGAGCCTCTACTGAGATGAGCTTTTTCAGATTTTACATTTTTGAAAGTGTCGAGCCTCAAGTGAGAGGAGCATTTTCAATAAGAAAAATCATTTGGATTCTGGACAAAATTGTTGTCTCTGTCTTTGCCCTATTACTGATTACCAGTAATATGTAAAAAAGGGCAGCTGTGGACATCAATTTGTCCAAAAGAAATACAAAGTACGTATAAAATATGAAATACAATAAAAAAATATGAAATACAAAAAAATATGAAATACAAAAAAAAATAAAACAGAACAAAAAAAATCAAGGATGGTAGTGGTACCATCCCCGACACCACTGCCACCACCTCTGCCACCAGACCCACCAAACCCTACACCCCATCTTTCTAATCACTAGACCTTACCCTTCACCCCTCAGATTAATCCTCCCATTGACAAACTACCAGATATAGCCAAAACTAATAAAAGAGACATGGGGCTCGTGCTTACACCCGTGCCGAGCCCCATGCCCTTCCCCCCAAACATACAGAGCTCTAAAAATAGAGCTCCTAGCAAAAAAAAAAAAGAATAGGAGAAAGGGAGAGACGTTGCAAAAAAAAAAATTAAAAAACACACAAAAAAAATATACACAGTCCTCCCCATAGGGAGCAACCCAGTACCGAGCTTTCTGCACGAAGAAAAAAAAAGAGTCAATTTAAAAAAAAAAAGAGTCAGAACACAAAAATATATAGTTTCACTGAAACTTCTCCAGCAGATCTAGGGATTTTGAGACTTTTTTTGGTGAAAAGGAGGTCGGATCTGTGTTCAGGGGGTCGAGATGAGTTTGTGAGAGATTTTTGGAATTTTTCGACAGCGTCGACGGTGGCCGTCGTGACGGACGGCCACCAGTCCCAGGTCGGCTGAAAAAGAGAAAAAAAAAAGAGGAATTTTTTTTACGAAAACCAAATGAAATGAATGAAAATTTTTTTTTAACTTTTATATAAACCGTCAGAACCAAAACGACGTCGTTTCATTAAATGCCCAAAATGACGTCGTTTAGACCAAGAAGGATCCGCGCATCAACCCACGACCCGGGGTCCGCGCACCCGACCCGGGGTCCGTGCACCCGACCCGACGACCCGCTTCTCCATCAGCCCCTGACCGGTCCATCTGAACAGAAACAGATCGCCCAGACCGAACCGGACTGCGCTTGAACTGTTGCCAGATCGAGCCGAATCGTCAGACCGAACCACCGAACCAAACCATACGTTGACCGGACCGTTGATCGGTCCAATTCAGGTAAAAATATTTTTTTTTAAATTTTTCTTATTTTTTATATATTATTTTATTAATATTTATGCATATTAAAATAATTATATTTGTTAGATTAAATGATGAGATTGTGGTTTTTTTATGTAATTATGTTAATTTTTAAAATAAACTTTAAAAACAATAATATAAAAATAAATTTAATAATAATAATAAACTAATAAAAATGTAGGAAAAAGAAATTTTTATCCGATGATGAGATTTAAAGGTATTCCGAGTAGTGATGCCTACAAAACCTCTAGGTGAGAAGATTTTTTGTAAAATATTACCAGTTTATTGGAATATTTATAAAAAATCTTCAATATAATAAAATTTTCATTTTTCTTCAATTTTTTTAAATAAAAATTTCTTTTTTTATAATAATAAATAAAAATTGATTAATATATTAAAAATATATGTAATAAAAATAGAAAGGAAAGAAATTTAATCCAATGATGAGATTCTAAAAGCATTCCGAGTAGAGATGCTTTAAGAAATCTCTAGGTGAGAAAATTTTTTGTAAAATATTACGAGCGTATTGAAATATTTATAGAAAATCTTCAATATAATTAAATTCTTTTTTCTTCAAAATTTTAATTTTAATTAAAAAAATTAATAAAACAATTAATAAAATTTTCGAAAAAGATGTGTGCATCAACATGTTATTATTTGCATTACATACATGACATAATTTTTTACGAAAAGTAAATTTAGACCTCCCAAAGTTGAGATTCTAAAAGTATTCCGAGTAGAGATGGTTTAAGAAATCTTTAGGTGAGAAAGAGTTCTTTTAATGTTACCAACATACTGAAACATTTTAAGAATTATTTCAATAAAAAGGTTTTAATTTATTTTTTCTCGAGAATAAACTTTTTTTAACATGACATTTTCTTACGAAAAATAAATTCGAGCCTCCAAAGTTGAGATTTTAAAAGTATTCCGAGTAGAGATGCTTTAAGAAATCTCTAGGTGAGAAAGAGTTCTTTTAATATTACCAACATACTGGAACATTTTAATAATTATTTCAATAAAAAGGTTTTGATTTATTTTTCCTGAGAATAATTTTTTTTAATAAATAAAAAATCAAGGAAATTATTTTTCGAATACTGAAAATAAGATTATTTTTTATCAAAATCAAAGGATAACACGTTGTTAATTGGTACCATTTTTAACGGGCGTTGTGCGGGTGCTAATCCTTCCCCACACGTAACTGACTTCCGAACTCAGACTGTTTCGCAGACCGTAAAATTATCTTTTTAATAAATTTTAATTAATTTTAAGATTTCATTAAAAGGATATGTTTTAATAGGTAGTCAATCACACCTAGCGAAAAAAGATTGATGGCGACTCCGTTATTTTTTATTTTGTTTTCAAATTCGGCGGACGGACACAAAATCGTTACGATATTTCATACAAACCACATTCACAATTCATTTTCTCTCTATATTTTCATTCCCTCTATTCATCCTTTTACTTTTAAATATACTCACACCTTTCCCATTTTCTCTCTTTTTTTTCTTTTTGATTTAGAGTGATTTGTATTTGTGTGTGAAAATTTGACATCTTTCCTATTTTTTTCTCACTTTTCTTTCAAACAAAAAAACATTCAAAATTTCATTTCTTTCTACATTTCCATTGCCTCTATTCATTCTTTTACTTTTCCATTATACCAAGCACACCCTAAAAGAAATTAATAATGATTTCTCTTTGTTTCCTGTGTATACTAAATTTAAAGGAGAATTTTCATAAGATCAATGAAATTATTGAAAGTGTGGAGATTTTGAGCTGTCACATGCAACACTTTCAACATGCCTACATATAAAGTTAAATAATAAAAAAAAGAAGAAAATTTTGCAAAATATATATAAAATAGAAATCATTAATTATATATTTAAATGCAAATCATACATAATATATGCCCTAAATTGGAATGTTAAATAATGCAAAGTAGTCTTTAAATTGGATGTAGCAATTAGCCTTAGCTTTAGTTGATTAGCTTTTTATCTCTCGTCGTTGACTAGATGATAGTTGATCCAATGTAATGTTTTCATCGAGTTGCTCGTATCTGCCTCCAAACTTTTTTTATCCTTAAATTATGATATCTCTTGTATGCATAAAAAAGTATATAAGTATGATTAATGAGATATTAGAACCTTAAATTTTCTTAATCTTCTACTTAACCTTAATTAAAACGTGGTTTAGTTTTTTATTCTTGCATCATTTGTTCTAAAAAAATGTCCTTGAATCATGACAAATTGTTATTGTTTGAGATTTCATCTAAAATCAAAGATGAAAAAGAAAACAAAGAAAAAAAAATAAGAAAAAATGAGCCATATTTCCACAAGAAACATTAACTAATATTCATCACAGCACATGAAAATACTAAAAGTCACTGTTTTCTTCCACGTTCAACAAGTAAAATATATAATTACCTTAATTTTATCTCATCACATCTCATCATTATTCATTTATATATTCAGATCAGTTCTTGACAGCAAGAAAATCCTATGCTGCCAATAGATATTTTAATCAAGCAAACTCTTTAACATTTAGGATATGCAACTCCACAAGTGCTAGCAACCCTTTTGGAGTTGGGATTGTCGACAAATTGTTTAAGAGTTGGGTTCTTAAGGTACCCACAAAAGCATGGCTACTGCTCCTTCAGCTTGCTACAACAAGTGGCTGATGGAGGCTTTGAAGACGTGATCGCTGCCAAGCAGGGGCTGAGCTGCGGGGCCTCACATGTCACTGCTTCCGCCGTATGAGTTTCACCTGAAAATAGGAGCACTACCAGTGCCGCTGCATAGAAGGAAACAAAGGAAAACCTATTCATATTTTTCACACACAAAATGCTAACACTTGTGACAAAAAATAATAAAGTTGATTTGTATTTGGTGCATTTGTGGGTATGAGCTGCGACACATTTTATAGGAGTTGGGATTGTTATTATTGTTGTTTCTTTAGCCCATGATTGACGGTGTCAATAAGTCAAGTCTTTTGCTGGCCTAAACTTGAAAAATGCGGGTCCTTGGGGGAATTGAAGAAGGTAGATTTGCACATCCCACCATTGCACGACGGGATTTTTGTTGGGAATAATGACTCAAAGCCCATAAGAGATTTGTTTGGGATTTGTTAGAGATTTGTTTGTGATTTGTCAGATATTGCTTGATGGACAAAAAGACTTACAAAAGAAGAATTCCAAGAGAAAGAAGATTTTTAGTAGGTAAGTTTGACTTGCAAGAGAAGAATTTTAAAAGGAAAGAGATTCTTAATAGGCAAGTTTGACTTACAGGAGAAGAATTCTAAGAGGAGAGGGATTCTTAATGGGCAAGTTTGTATGGTTATAAATAGGTGAAGTCTTTACAGGGTTAGGTATGAGAAAAAAATGTAAGAGAGTTGTAAGGTTTTGTGAGATAGACACCCCATAGGAGTATTGAGGCTTTACGTCTTATAGGTGTGTATGTTTGTTTGTGAGTGGACTAGAAGAGATTGAGAGGGTCCACATAGGTATGATGTATGGAAACATATGGGTATGTGTTTGGTTATGTTGAAATAGTGCACAAGGGTTTGAGTTTGTGTTTGTTTGGGTTGAGAATACTTCATAGGACTAGAGGAGATTGAGAGTATCTTATAAGTATTGATTATTGAGTGAGATTGATGATATGATGTATGTTTGTAATTCTCTACAACTAGTGGATCTTGTTTCTCATCCGTAGATATAGGTCAATTGGATTGAACCACGTTAAATTGTTGTCTCTTGTGTGTTTGATTTATTGTTTGATTTCACTTCCGCTAGTGTGATTGGATTGGAGGCTTTTAGCCCAACAAATGGTATCAGAGCTGTGGTGTTCTCCAACAAATGGTATCAGAGCTATGGTGATTTCCAATAAATGGTATCAGAGCTGTGGTGTTCCCCAATAAGTGGTATCAGAGCTGAAGGTTTGAAACGTGAGAAGAGTCAAATGTTCGAGATGTGGGAAGAGCTGATGGTTCGAGACATGGGAAGAATTGACAGTTCGAGATATGGGAAGAGCTTGGTTTGAGATATGAGAAGAAGTAAGCTTAGAGGAGCTCGATTCAAGAGAAGAGTTCGAGTTCAAGTTTTGAGGATTAGTTTGTATGAAACGTGAAGACACAAGAGAAGAGAAGAGAAGATGATTGTGAGATTTCCATTGTAGGTGGAACCAAGCATGTCTAGCATGAAGACAGATGATTGATGGAATTTGAGTCAAGGTGAAGATTGTTGGGAATAATGACTCAAATCCCATAAGAGATTTGTTTAGGATTTGTTAGAGATTTGTTTGTGATTTTTTAGATATTGCTTGATGGATAAAAAGACTTGCAAAAGAAGAATTCCAAGAGAAAGAGGATTTTTAGTATGTAAGTTTGACTTGCAAGAGAAGAATTTTAAAAGGAAAGAGATTCTTAATAGGCAAGTTTGACTTACAAGAGAAGAATTCTAAGAGGAGAGGGATTCTTAATGGGCAAGTTTGTATGGTTATAAATAGGTGAAGTCTCTACAGGGTTAGGTATGAGAAAAAGATGTAAGAGAGTTGTAGGGTTTTGTGGGATAGACACCCCATAGGAGTATTGGGGCTCTACGTCTTATGGGTGTGTATGTTTGTTTGTGAGTGGACTAGAGGAGATTGAGAGGGTCCACATAGGTATGATGTATGGAAACATATGGGTATGTGTTTGGTTATGTTGAAATAGTGCACAAGGGTTTGAGTTTGTGTTTGTTTGGGTTGAGAATACTTCATAGGACTAGAGGAGATTGAAAGTGTCTTATGAGTATTGATTATTGAGTGAGGTTGATGATATGATGTATGTTTGTAATTCTCTACAACTAGTGGATCTTGTTTCTCATCCGTGGATGTAGGTCAGTTGGATTGAACCACGTTAAATTATTGTCTCTTGTGTGTTTGATTTATTGTTTGATTTCGCTTCCGCTGGTGTGATTGGATTGAAAGCTTTTAGCCCAACAATTTTATGCTTACATTTAATGTAGAAAAATTTTGTTATAGCCCCGCTGTACTTCCAATTGAAGCATACCATTTATGATTTTTGTAATATAATATAATTAATTAATTAATTTTTAAAATTAAGTGATTTTCATCAAAATTTTATATAAAACTTACATGTATGAATGGTGAATTCTTATATAATTTTGTATTTATTATAATTACATAATTGTAAAATTAATAAAATAATTATAAGTGAAATATTCACTTTTCAAAAAAAAACTAAGCTTAAGGAACTAGTAAAATTATCACAATCTTCTTAGAGAATATCTAACAAGATAAACAAAAAAATAATTATATTAAATACAGATATTTCGATGTCCAAATTGTTGTATAACCTCATCCTTTTTTGGTATGGCCATGATTTTCCTTGACTTGTTCCTCTTCTTAAACTCTCAACATTGACCTAGGTGGTTGATTGGAATAGTTCATATAATAACAACACATAAATGAAAGAAATAAGTGAAATGAATAACAACTTTTCTTATCTTGCTAGAATGTCTTGTTTCTACATTTTTAAGATAAAAGGACTTTGTTTTCTTTTTCCTAGACTTTGATTTTTCAACAATTGCCTACAGTCTACATGTAGAGTTAATATAATATTTAGAATTGATACACAATAACGATCAAGGAAAAACTTCTCTTGTCTAATTGGGCTCATCTTCTTCCATATATCAACTAATTCTTCTAGATTATTTTATTTGAAGAGGATAGATATTTTTTGAGACAGTGTAAAATCATAGTCGATTGGTAAATAATCCCTCATCTTTAGTTGCATCTTTTCTGACTGGATTTTTACTTCATTGGGTAGCTCACAAGGAGCTTATACAAATGAAGAGCACACTAATCGTTCTGTGGAGTCCATGAAAAACTTTTGTTGAAGACCGTCTTTTAAGCAAATGTTCTTTATGCAACTTTATGATATGAGCATGAACCAATGCAAAAGAATGAGAGAAAAGGTTAGTACGCGCAAAAAAAGGAATAAATAAATAACTAAGTAAATTAAACCATCACATAGAATAAGAGGAAAGAATCCTATACTTTTAGTCAATTCTAAAAGGGAAGGGTGATGGCTCTATCTATAGGTTAGGCACTCTTAGTGTTCACTATATGTGGTTTGAGGTTAAAGTCTAAAGGTTCCCAAATTGCTCCTTACATCATTGTCCTTCACAGACTAGTAAGGCACCATAATCCTCACCTATTATAGGCTACAAGCGAAAAAGATTCAATTTGAGTGGGAGTATTTCGTTAGCCACTACGGAGGCATTAAACGTCACGAAAGCATTAGGTACTTTACTCCATCCTAGAGGGACAGAGCTCAGGTATAAAGCTCATGTTATGCATATACATATGAATGACATAATTAATAAAGTAAATGAGTGAATAATAAAACAAATCTATACAAAAAGGTTCAATTTTATTAGGATTTTGGATAACACAAATTTATTTGCTGGCCTAACTCTCGGCTTCATTCCCCAATGAAGCAGCCAAACTGTCATAACGTCTAGATCCGGGGATCTGTCGCTAGACATTGACTTAAAGAGTCACCACCAATCTTTTTTATCTAGGTGCGATTGACCACCTAAGAAATTTATCCTTTTAAGAAACACTTAAACCTAAGGGTCCCTAAAAGAATAGGTTCAGGTCTACTAATCAGAATAAGGTTCGAGAGTACGATTACGTGTGAGAAAGGTTATAGCACCCTTACAACACCCATCGAAAGATGGTACCAACTTAATTTTGTGTTATCCAATAAGCCTTAAAAATTTACCAAGTAATTAATTATTGAAAATTATTCTCAATTGACTTTAATACTTTTAGCAGAAAATTGAGAAAATTCTCTCACCTCAAGAGTATGCAATGAAACTACTATTTCACTTGCTGAGGCTCTATTGTCAGATTATTTAATATTAAAGAAAATTCAAAAAAAAAAAAAGAAATAAAATGACAAAAAATAATTCAGCTTTAGATATAAATCTTTTTCTCTTCAAAAATTCATGTTTTTGTACAAGAAAAATTGATACTTTTAACTTTTTTTCAAAATATTTTTCTGAAACTTTAATTTCAAAAAAAATTGATACTTTTAACTTTTTCTCAAAAATATTTTTTAGAAAACTTATTTTCAAGGAAAACTGATATTTTTAACTTTTTCTCAAAAATATTTTTTTAGAAAACTTATTTTCAATGAAAATTGATACTTTCAACTTTTCCTCAAAAATATTTTTTTTTTGGAATTTTGTTTAAAGAAAATCAAAAAATAAAATAAAATAAAATAAAATAAGAAATACTAAATAATTCTAATATAACCAATAAATAATAATAATAATAAATAAGAAAGAAAAAAAAAACCTTTGGAACTGCTTGACTCGACTGGGAAATAGCTCGACTCAAGACAAAAAAAGCGGCTCGAAGACGCGGCTCGGAGATGTCGGCTCGGCTCAGCTCAGCTCTAGGGATCGATTAGCACACGAGTTAATGAATCAGGTCACAATCTGGTGGTTGGGTCAGCCCAAACAAAAACACGCAGATCCTGGTAACGTACTAACACTAAAACGACATTGTTTTGCGCAGGTATAAAAGGTAAATAATGAGTTTTTTCTTCAGATGCGCCCGTCTTCTCCCTTCTCTCTCTTCCCTTCTGTTTTCTCCTCATTCTCTCTACCCAAAGAACACAACCTAGAATCCGGTTGAATTTCCATCAGATTCTGGAAAATAATGGTAAAAACTTCAAAGTTGGCTAGAAAACTCGTCGAAAAATTCAAGGTTTGCCAAAAAATTTCGTCAGATTTTGAAAATTTTTCAAAAATTCTAAAAAAAATCCCACATATTCCTAAAGCTGTATCTAACGCACCAGAACCTTTTTAGCTTCTGTTTTCTCTGTGTCTCCTTTTCGTGTATGTTCCAGCACCTATTTATAGAAATTGATCAAAAGAGTTTCTGATCAATTTCAATTTCTTCTGGGATTAGGATTCATTCTTTGAATCCAATCCAAACTCTTTCAATCCCCTTATTGATAGCAAAACCTCCTTCTAAAACCAAAAATTATATCTATCAAAATAGAATTTAGACCGGATAAACCAACCAAAATAATAATAATAATAATAATAAAAATAATAATATATACATTAATCGATAAATATAAAAAAATATTGATAGATAAATAAAAATAATAATAATAGATAAGTATAAAAAATATACATTAATAAATAAATAATAAAAAATAATATTAATGGATAACTAATAAAAATATATATTATTAGACATAAAATATATATATATAAATAATAAAAAAATAAAGATAATAAAACTAAAAATAAAATGAGTCATTTTGTCCTATTTGGACCAAATCCAATTAATCTAGACCTGAATCAAATTAAGTGTCTACAATATTAATTTAATAAAAATATTATACTTATATATAATTAATATATAATTTATTTTAAAAATATTTTTTATGTATATAATAAATTAAAATCATTAAATTAATTTCAAATTTAATGCAAGTCTGAATTGGATTATACAAATATATATCGGGTCAAATCACATAAAATTCTTTAAGAGTCGAGTTGGAGTTGAAGCAAGCAAAAATCTTTCTTGATTCGATCCATTACTATATTTATTTACAATTTTTTTTTTTGTCATTCAAGTAATATGTAATTAATTTATTAAAAAATTTCAAACAAATTTTTTATCAAATCTTTTTAGTTTTGAGTAAATATCGCCAACAATATACTTACAATTCTCAAATCACTTATTATTAACAGAACAAGTATTCTGTTGGTCCCAGGTCTTTGAGTATAACAACACAAGTGCCCAGACTTTCTTGTTCAAGGCAGGAAACTTGGTCTCCTACTTTTGCAAAAGATGAAAAGAAAATATCATGTGAAACATAAGTATTTAATTCCCTAGGTCAAATAACTTTATCTCAGTTCAGATTATTCTAAGTTTCCTAATAATGGAAGAGTGGACTATTATTCAATGAATTGGACCTTTATGAACCTGATAATATTGATTCTAATGTTATAGTTGCCGATCAGGGAAATGAAAATTAATGCACGTGTAAATGTCCTAAAATTGCTCATTCGTCCTTGACTTTGCCTCTAGACGAAACCCTACTGTTTAAAAGCTGAACTTTCCGAAATGATATATTGCAAAGAGAAAGAGAAAAAATGGCAGAAAATTTCACTAATTGATTTGTTTTTATCATTTTAACCTTCAGAGTTTACCACAAGATAAAATGAATCAATTTTGACCTTCAGCAGTAAAAATGTTGATTGTGATCTTAATTTTAAATGTGGATCGATACCTTTAATTTTTTTTTTTTTAATATTTACTACATAGTAAAACTATGGTTACCTAATGGCTAAAAAAATTTGATAGATTGTTTAGTTTAAAAATTGGCTTTGGGTCTTTTTCTTTTTTGAGGTTTCTATGTTAAAAGTGTTAGAAATAGTCTTTTTCTTTATAGTCTGATGTGGAAGAACAAATGTTGACATGGAGTAATATTATTGGATAAGCATACAGCTGACTTTGTAGGAAGGATTTATATAATAATTTATCTTAATTTTGATTCAATTTTAAAATAATCAAGGATGAAATTTTTGTGAAATATCTTTAGAATCTTTCTTTGCTTCCTTATTAAATACTGTTTGTGGTATCAATGCAGGTTAATTATTGCATATTTTTAAGTAATAATTTTGTTCCATCATCCTAACTTTTACATAAAAATATTGGGATAAATTTGGCATATAGCGCAAAGTTTTTTTTTTTTTTTTTTGCTTTTTATAATTGACCTGCTTTCTTTCTTATCATTGACCTGCTTTTCTTTTCTTTTTTTTCCTTCTTAAATTAGTATTATTTTTAATCAGTATTAGATCACCCTTTGCTTTTTCCTTAAAGCTTCCTTCTTTATTATTGAAAATTAGGTTAAGATTGTAAATACATCAAGGCCACATAAAAAATTAAAAGATAAAAATTGGGAGAGAGGAAAAGTAGAAAAGTGAAAAACATTTTTTTTCTTCCCATCGGTGTGTATTGTGCTGATTTGGAAAAATAAAAAATAAAAAAAAATGTATTTTCTTTCTATCCATTGCTTGGTAGAATTAATGAAAAATGAAAAGTAAAAATATAAAAATTATATTATAGACAATCTTTTTAAATGTACAACACATTCTCACATTTTTCTCATTTTCTCTCTTCTTTTTTTTTTTTTTTTTGATTTAGAATGATTTGTATTTGTGAATATGTGAAAAATTGACATCTTTCCTGTTATTTTTTCTCACTTTTCTTTCACACAAACCACATTCAAATTCATTTTCTTTCTACATTTCCAGTCACTCTATTCATCCTTTTACTCTTCCATTATACCCAGTACACCCTAAAAGAAATTAATAATGATTTCCCTTTGTTTCCTTTGTAAACTAAATTTAATGGAGAAATCTCGTAAGATACAATGAAATTATTGAAAAGTATGGAGATTTTGAACTGTCGTATGCAACACTTTCAACATATCTAAAAATAAAGTTAAATAATTAAAAAAAAAAGAAAATTTTCCAATATATATATATATATATATATATACAATAGGAATAATCAATTATATATTTTCATGCAAAGCTTACGCAATGTATACCGTAAATTGGAATGTTAAATAATGCAAAGTAGTCCTTAAATTGGACTGTAGCAATTGGCCTTAGTTTTAGTTTATTAGATTTTTGTTTCTAGCCTTTGACTAGACGATGGTTGATCCAACCTACTGTTTTCATCAAGTTGCTCACTTCCGTCTTAAATCTTTTTTTTATTTTTAAATTACGATTTTTCTTGTATGTATGAAAATGTATATAAGTATGATTAACGAATTATCGAACCTTAAATTACCTTAATCTTCCCCTTAACCTTAACTAAAACGTTGTTTAATTTTTTATCCTCCTATCATTTGTACTAAAAAAAAAATCCTTATATCATGACAAATTGTTGTTGTTTGAGATTTCATCTCAAATCAAAGATGAAAAAAAATAAGAAAAGATGAGCCATCTTTCCACAAGAAACATCAATCATAATTCATCACAGCACATGTACCACTTTCTTCATCCTTAAACAAGTAGAATATATATATAGTTATCTTAATTTTATTTCATCACATCCCATCAGTATTCATTTATTCAGATCAGTACTTGACAGCAAGAAAATCCTATGCTGCCAATAGATACTTAATCAAGCAAACTTTTAACATTTAGGATACGCAACTCCACAAGTGCTAGCAACCCTTTTGGAGTCGGGATTGTCGACAAACTGTTTAAGAGTTGGGTTCTTAAGGTACCCACAAAAGCATGGCTGCTGCTCCTTCAGCTTGCTGCAACAAGTGGCTGATGGAGGCTTTGAAGACGTGATCGCTGCCAAGCAGGGGCTGAGCTGCGAGGCGTCACATGTCACTGCTTCCGCCGTGCGAGTTTCACCTGAAAATAGGAGCACTACCAGCGCCACTGCACAGAAGGAAACAAAGGAAAACCTATTCATATTTTTCACACACAAAATGCTAACACTTGTGACAAAAAATAATAAAGTTGATTTGTATTTGGAGCATTTTGGGCATGAGCTGCGACACAATTTATAGGAGTTGGGATGGTAATTATTGTTGTTTCTTTAGCCCATGATTGACGGTGTCAAACTTTCATGACTCACGAGTCAATGAGTCAAGTCTTTTGGTGGCCTAAAAGGTCCTTTGGGGAATTGAAGAAGGTAGATCTGCAAATACCACCTTTGCACAATTGGATTTTACGCTTACATTTAATGTAGAAAAATTTTGGTATAGCTCTGCTGTACTTCCAATTGAAGCATACCATTTATGATTATTATAATATAATATAATTAATAAATTAATTTTTCAAATTAAAACAAATGTTGACATGGAGTAATATTATTGGTTAAGCATATAGCTGACTTGCTAGGAGTAACCTATGTAATAATTTATCATAATAGGAATAACTTATGTAATACTTTATCTTAATTTTGATTCAATTTTAAAATAACTATAGATGAAAATTTTGTGAAATATCTTTAGAATCTTTCTTTGCTTTCTTACCAGATAGTGTTTTTGTTATCTGTTAACTTTAAATATTTGACCCAAATTAAATGTGTAGGTTTATTATTGCATATTCTTTTTAAGTAATTTTGTTCCATTATCCTAACTTTTACATAAAAATATTGGGATAAATTTGGACTTTAGCCCAAAAGATTTTTCTTTTTTTTGCTTTTTATCATTGACCTACTTTTCTTTTTTTTCTTCTTCTTCTTCTTATTAAATTAGTATTATCTTTAATCAATATTAGTTCACCCGTTGATTTTTCCTTCAAAGTCCCTTCTTTGTTATTGAAAGTTAGGTTAAGATTGTAAAAACTTCAAGGCCAGATAGAAAATAGAAAGATAAAAATTGGAAGAGAAGAAAAGTAGAAAGATGAAAAACATTTTTTTCCTTTCCATTGATATGTATTGTGCTTCATTGGCAAAATAAAATAAATAAATAAAATGTATTTTATTTGTATCCATTGTTTGGTAGAATTAATGAAAAATGAAAGGAAAGAACATAAAAATTATATTAGTTTACTATTATAACCTTTTATAAGTTAAGATAAAAAGTAAAAAATCTTAATATTATAGGCAATCTTTTAAATATACAACATATACTCACACCTTTCCTATTTTCTCTCTTCTTTTCTTTTTGATTTAGAATGATTTCTATTTGTGAATAAGTGTGAAAATTTAACACCTTTCCTATTTTGTTTTCTCACTTTTCTTTCATACAAACCAAATTCACAATTCATTTTCTTTCTATATTTCCATTCCCTCTATTCATCCTTTTACTTTTAAATATACTCACACCTTTCCCGTTTTCTCTCTTTTTTTCTTTTTGATTTAGAGTGATTTGTATTTGTGAATAAGTGTGAAAATTTGACATCTTTCTTATTTTCTTTCAAACAAAAAATATTCAAAATTTCTTTTCTTTCTATATTTCCATTTGCTCTATTCATCCTTTTACTTTTCCATTATACCAAGCACACCCTAAAAGAAATTAATAATGATTTCTCTTTGTTTCCTATGTATACTAAATTTAAAGGAGAATTTTCATAAGATCAATGAAATTATTGAAAGTATGGAGATTTTGAACTATCACATGCAACACTTTCAACATGCCTACATATAAAGTTAAATAATAAAAAAAAAAGAAAATTTTGCAAAATATATATAAAATAGAAATCATTAATTATATATTTAAATGCAAATCATACATAATGTATGCCCTAAATTGGAATGTTAAATAATGCAAAGTAGTCCTTAAATTGGATGTAGCAATTAGCCTTAGCTTTAGTTTATTAGCTTTTTATCTCTCGTCATTGACTAGATGATAGTTGATCCAATGTAATGTTTTCATCGAGTTGCTCATATCTGCCTCCAAACTTTTTTTATCCTTAAATTATGATATCTCTTGTATGCATAAAAAAGTATATAAGTATGATTAATGAGATATTAGAACCTTAAATTTCCTTAATCTTTTACTTAACCTTAATTAAAACGTGGTTTAGTTTTTTATTCTTGCATCATTTGTTCTAAAAAAATGTCCTTGAATCATGACAAATTGTTATTGTTTGAGATTTCATCTAAAATCAAAGATGAAAAAGAAAACAAAGAAAAAAAAAAAGAAAAAATGAGCCATATTTCCACAAGAAACATTAACTAATATTCATCACAGCACATGGAAATACTAAAAGTCACTGCTTTCTTCCACGTTCAACAAGTAAAATTGCATTTATAACATGCTCACAAGGAGCTCCACTTATGTCCCATTTCCTATATGAACATGAATGCTACAACAAAATGACAATGTAACTCTCTCTTTGTATGAAGGATGTTCTCCTAATAAACTTCATATCTGACACCTCTTGACCATTCAACCTCCCACTTAGCAAACAGCTTTTTTGATTTTTTAAGTTTATCTATAATCCTTAGTGCATGATTAGTTTTTTTATTTACCTACATACTCCTTTCTCTAAACCAATCTCTTCATCACATATAATTTAATGTCCTCTAACATGCTACTGATGGACTTATGCCCAACTTCCAAAATCACATCATTGAAAGTTTCACACATGTTGTTATCAATGACATCACATTTAATGATGTCACTGAAGAAAGCTTGGCACCAAACTTGGATTGGCCATTTCTCCAATAAATTTTTTTTACAATCAAATTTCCTTGAATGTTTTCCATAATCTGTAACTTTGCAACTGTGGCTGGTTAGGTGACCTAGCACATTTTTAGAATTACAACTACAGGTCTTTTCCCTTATACTTCTTCCCTCACCTAGCATAGATATGCCTAGCACACATTCTTTGCTTAACAAAAGGCAAGATGTCCCTAACATATCTTATTAAACCTTATTAAAAAAATAAAAATGGTATTAATAGAATCTCATAACATGACCATTTATATAAACAGTGATATAAGAATAAAGTTTAATTTACATATCTTTTACATGTACTTATTACTAACCATCCAAGTTCACCTTTAATTTTTAAATCAACACATAATTGAGCAAAAAAACCATGTCTAAATGGCAGTTGGCTTTTTATCCACAACAGCCCACGCAATTAGGAACATTTGATTGTTTCCCTCTCTTCCTACAGCCACAAGCAACTGCCCTTAACCAATCATTTAAGTAAACACCCATCAAGTCCAATAAAATGTTTACACCATTTCAAAAATCCTTACTTCAAAGCTCCAAAACAAACATATATTTTTTCAAATGTAGGCACTTCATCAATGGCTGTTTTTTTAGATGTAACAAAAATAATGCTTCCAGGATTTTTTAAATTTAGTCCCTCCACATAATCATTCAAAGCATTAAATTTTTTGTTGCATTTTTCTTTCATTTTTTTATTCACAATACCCTTCACTACTCTACACATATCATAAGAAACAATAACCCCTAATTCTCTCCTCACAATTGCATTTAAATGCCTAAGCTTAATGAAGGGCATAACAACTATTTGTTCACCATTTTTTCTTACAATCACAAGGTTTGTCACCATTCTATTTTTTGATTTGGGCATACATGAATGCTCAGACACATGTTTTAACAATATATATTATTACTACTACATTGAGAGCATACAATAGCCCACTTATAGCCTTTGCCACTAAATACTATATTATAATGATTTTGGGGATCGCTAAACAAAAATTTTAAAAAACAAATCAAAACCGAAAAAGTCACCACTAATTTTTTTTGTTAGGTGTGATTGGTCACTTAAAAAATTATCTTTTTAATAAAATATTAAAGTTAATTAAAACATATTAAAAAGATAATTATCCTGATTTATGAAAAATAAAGTTGGGTTTAAGAGTACAGTTATAGGTGGGAAAGAATTAGTACCTCCACAATGCTCCTTTTAAAAATGGTCCAATAAACTATGTGTTATACTTTAATTTTGATAAAAAAAGGTCATAATTTTGATATTTAAAAATAATTTCCTTGCTTTATTGCAACCAAAACATCATTTTCTTTTCTTTCTAATCTTTTGCCTGAAAAAAAAAAAATAAAAGAAGAAATCTTGTGCATTGAAATTTTTTCTAAAATATTCCAATACTATGACAATATTAAAACAAAATTTCTCAACTAGGAATCACCTAAAAATCACTACTCAGACTTTTCAAGAATCTCATCCTCAGCAGTTTATATTTATATTAAAAATTGATATTTATACAAATATAATGCAAATAGTAAAATATGATGCTCATAATTTAATTTAAACAATATTTTATTTTCTTTGTTTTTTATAAAAATTTATCTATTTAATTTTTAATAAAAATATTTTTTGAAAATTATCCTAAATACTCCAATACTTTGATAGTATTTCAAAAAAATCTTCTTATTTAAAAATTTTTTAGAAATCACTATTTTGGACTTCCTTAGAATCTTATCATCGAAAATTTATTTTTTAAAATTATTATTATTTCACCCTAAAAGTTATACCATGATACAATTTTCAATAAATAAGTTTACTTATTAAAAAATGCATATTTTTATAAATATTTTATATTTTTTTAAGAAATTTATTTGAATTAAAAAAATGACAATCTTTTTCTTGAAAAATGTGTCTAAACCTTCTAATTCTTTAGCAATTTTTTAAAAAAAATTTTGACCTAAAGAATATTTGAGAATCATTATTTGGACTTATCAGAATTCTATCATCAAAAAATTCTCTATTTATTATCAATTACTAATATTTCGTAATAGAAATTTTACAATAACATAAATATTCATAAGCAACCATTTCCTAAAAACACATATTATTAAATAATAAAATCATAATTGCAAACATTAAAATAATTAAATATAAAATATAACAAAATAAATAGCCATATAAGAAAGAAATACACCTAAATGAAGCTCTTGAGTTTGGATCCAAAGCAAAGCCAAGGTACCAGGTGGAATTAAATTGGTGGATTGCTGATTAAGCTTACTCTGGACCAAACTGGTACAAAAACGGGTCGATTAACGGATCCTATTTAGGTCGGTGGGTTAATGGGTCAGTCAACAAAAGCTTTTTTTTCACTTTATAAAGCCTTCATTTTTTTTATTCATTTAATTTCCTTCAAACTAAAAAAAAATCCATGTCTCTTTGAACCAAAAAAATGGTTGGCCTCTATCACCCCAATTTCTAGCATTCCATGGTCGAGCTAGTCATTGCACTGCCATCATTGGTCAATGCTGGAAAATTCCCCCAAAAACTTCTCACAACCTCTTTTCCCATACTCTTTTCATTTTCAAACTTAGTTTTCTCAAAAAAATACCTCTAGAGTTACGAATCTAAGATATTAAATTGAAACTTTGAATTATTATTTACCCTCTTTTCACCGTCTAATCGTCCCAAAATTCTAGTATGTTGTTGTCTTCCCTCTCCTCTTCTCTACCATGGTTTTCGATCGTCCAAAACTCACATCGCCATAGACCGCCACTCTTGCCACTGTGCCAATGATGTTGTTGTTCAAACCCAAAAATGACTAGAAATTTCTCTCCTCAAAATTGATGCACCTATATCTCAAACAAAAAAATCAAATTCCAAGAAAATAGAAAAAAATTCATCGAAATCCCAACTCTTTTTATTTTAGTATTTTTTGCTTTCTTTTTTTACTATCATTTTTCTCTTCCTTTTTTTATGGTTCTTTTTATGCTTTCTTAGCTGTTTGTTACTGATGTTCCTCAAAAGGGGATGAGGTTTCTTTTGATTTTTTTCTTTGTGTTTATGTGGGTCTCGGGTTGGTTTCTTTTAGAATAATTGATGGTGGTGATTTTGGACAGGTTGCAATGGGCTTTGGTTTCAGTAATGGTGGCTTTCGGGGTATTAGTGTCGATTGTAAAGAGAAAGCTTTGGGGTGTTGGTTGTTTTGAGGTGATGATGGTGTTGGTGAGGTCAAACTAGCAATAGTGGCTATTCGAGAGTTTTGAAAAGGTAACACATGGTGGATGTGGGTCATCGGTAGGGTGTTTTTATTTTGGCAATGCTTCTTGTTCAAAAATTGGCCTCTAAATTTTTGGCCCCCAAAATCCCCTTTGATTTTGCAAAACCCCATTTTATAGATTTAAGTGAATTTTGAATAGTTGTAGCAGTACCTTGGGTAAAGGAGTTTGCATTCATTTGAAGTTTGAAGATTTTGATCAATTGGTATCTGGAGTCAACGAGAGGCAAAAAATAAGGTGAAATGGAAAGCTAAAAATGGCTTGGCAAAATGGAGAGAAGAAAAAGTGAATCTCAAAAGCTAAGAAAGCTTGCTGCTATAGGTGAAAAGGGTGATACAAAGCTTGAGTCAATAAGATTTTTATTCAACTCATGCTATCTGGAAAAAGAAAGATAATCCTAAAAGGTGAAAAGTTGAAAATGGACATGTCAAAAGGAAGACAGGCAAGTGAGGATGATAAAGCTAGTTGCCATGGCACAAAATTGACTATCATGCTAAGGTTATGGCTGTCCAGCTTTAGGATTTTATTTGTATCTTTGTTTATATCTTTTATTTTGAGGAATGAGGCAAAAATAAAAATAAAATAAAATCTCATGGGCTTGATTACCTATTTGGGTTTTCAAGCCTAAGATTGAGTTAAATAAAAAAACATGAGCTCAAGTGAGCCAATTTAACTAAGTCCAATTACAACGTGAAACTAAGATAAATTTGTATAAAAAAATACGATCTCAAAATAAATTTGAATCATCTCAGATAAAATTAAGCGTTTACATATTACCTTAACTTTTACTTATATTCTTTATGAATTTAAATTAAAATCTTTTTCTGGTTGAAAATTCACACAAAGCATCTTTAAATTACTTCAAATTTGAAATTTTAAGTCTAAGCTCAAAATCTATAAATGGTAGTCCTAGATTATAATATGATTTGTTAGAATAAATTCTTTTTGTAATATCTGCATCAGACTCATCACTATTGCCATTATAACTGTCAAGGTCTAATGATTCAAATTATTCAATTATGTACCCATCAACCTTATCAATTACATGACCTTTATCACCAGCATTACCCTTACCACTATCATCATCCTCAACACCAATATTACTTTCACCACCAGCATTACCCTCACTGCCAGTATTACCTTTACCACCAACATTAACCTCATTACCATCATTGCATTCATCATTAACAAATGATTCACCATCATAAAATTATTTTACCATCTCAACATAAGTCCTCATATTTTGCCTAGCAACCTCAACTCATCATCATCATTTGAATCATCATTACTCACCCATTTTGCACTACCAAACAGTCATCAACAATATCACTTGAATCATTATCTATAGATTAACAAAGCCAGTAGTCAAATTAACTTCATTTTCATCTAAGTCATCATTTTGTTCTTTAGCATTCCCATCATCGACATGCCCTTCCTCCCTACCTTTGATATGGTCATTAGTCACATTCATTTCATTTTCATTCCCTTTATTATTTTATTATCTTCATTCAATTTATCTCCATTTGAATCACTGTAAAAATCACTTAGATAGTGTTTGGTATGGGGTAATCACACAAAAAATTATAGTGATTTATGCATGGTGAGTAAATCACCATAATTGGTAACCACTTAGTGATCCTACATGATAGTGATCTTGAATCACCGAGAGTGATTAAATCATTGTCTTGAAATGTGATCTAATTTCCATCTAAATAGGTCGGAAAATTTTCAAACTAGGGTAAAGTGGAATGTAAAATAAATAATAGTCATTATTATCCATTTAATGTGTGAATTAAAAACTTCTTAAAATTAATTGTTATTATTTTATATTATAAGTTTTATACTTTCAGACTCATATTTATTGTAATAAGTTCATTACTATTTTGTATGATTTTATTAATTTTTAAAAATTTATCTATAATATAATTTTTTTTATTTTAATATATTAGTCTTATTTTCTAATTCAAATATCTTTTTAAATAATTTACACTATAAAAATTAGTTTACTATCAATAAACATATTTTTAATCTTATAATTTAATTATATTTATTATGAAGTAAATAAAATATTATTAATATTTTATATACAAATTATTGTCATAACATATAAATCCGTAAATCTATAGCTAGATTTGTCAAATGAAGTCGTCACTAATCTTTTTTAACCAGGTGTGATTGTCACATAAGAAATCTATCCTTTTAAGGAGCTCCTAAGCTTGACGAAAAATCCCTAAAAGAATAAGTTCGGGTCTACAAATTAAAACAGGATTCAACAGTTCAGTTGCACGTGTGAAAAGTTATAGCACTCTCACATGCCCATCCAAATGATGGTACTATTTTATTTTAAATTTATCCTAAGATCTTGATTCCAATAGTTTAAAATTTTATATTGAATATTGAAAATAACTTTTGAAATTCTTCTATCAATCTGATAGAACTCTTAAAAATATTCTCTCACCTCAAGAGTATTCAAGAATCTCATTTGTTTTCTTGAAGAGGCTTTGTCGTTAAAAAGATTTTTTTATTTTTTGTTGAAAATATATCTAATTATTTCACTATTTAGGCCAAATTAGAAATACCTTCTCTTTTGAATTTCTAAATTTTTCACTATTTGGGCCTATTTAGAAATTCCATATATTTCTCTTTTTTTTTCTTTTTTTATGAAAGAAAATATTATGACAATTATTTTTCTTGAAATTTTATTTAAATTCTTTCACCATTTGAGACAAATTTAAAGAAATTTCTCACCTAGAGATTTCTTAAAAATTTACGATTTAAAATTTTTAATAATCTCATAATTGGATAATTATCAAATATTTTCAACCAAATTTGGAAAATAATACAATTACTTTTACTAAAATTTCATCTAAATTATCTTACCATTTGAGAAAAATTTAGAGATATTTCTCACCTAGAGATTTCTTAAGAATTTACCATTTGAAATTTCTAAGGATTTCATCCTTGGGTAATTTGTATTTAAATCCAAAATTTTTATTTTTTTATTTTTTTTGGTTTTCTCTTTTTTTTGTTTGAAAATAAATATTAATTATTATTATTAAAATTTTATCTAAATTATTCCACCATTTTGGATAAATTCAGATAAAATTTCTCACCTAGGATTTTATAGAAATTTACCACTTGAAATTTTTATAAATTTCATCATTGGATAATTGATACTTATTCTCAAAAAAAATATTTTATTTTTATATTTTATTTTTTTCCAAATTTAATCATATAAAAATACTAAAAAAATAAACACATAAATAAAATACTAAAAAAAAATTAAAAATACTAAAAAAAATAAAAATGGCTCAACTTGGAGATTGAAGTGGCTCGACTGAAGGCACAAAAAGCAATTCAGGGGTCACGACTTGGCAGCTCAGCTCGGTTCAAGGAATTGGTTAGTATGCGGGTCAAAAGTGGGTCAACGATATGGGTCGGGTTGCTCAAATAGAACCGTGCGGATCCTTATGAGTCTCTTAACGCCAAAACGACGTCATTTCTATATGGTATATAAGCTCAAATCTCGATTTTCCTTCAAACCTCCTCTTTTCCCTCTCTTTTTTCACCCCATTTTTTTCATTCTCTCTCTAAAATCCTTCAAGAACATAGGTTGAATTTCACTGAATTCTAAAAAATCTTATCAAAATTTGGGTCATTCATCGAAAGTTTACCGAAAAGTTCATCGGTTTCTGGAAAATAGTCATCGAAAACTGAAAAGCTTGCCAAAATCTAGGAATGTAGCCAAAAACTCACAAAAAAATTCAATCGACGTTAAAAAATTCATCAAAAAATTTTACCACATAAGAAAACTCACTGAAAAACAAAAATTTTCCAAAAACATTTCTAAAAAAATTTTTTTTTCACCCTAAAATCCTTCCAACAAATTTCTAACTGCCTTTCGTGGGTGTTTTTTAATTTTTCTTTGATTTTTTATCTATTTTTTGCTCTGTATTTTGTGTTTCTATGTGTGTGTTCTATGTTCGCCATTGAAGCATCTATTTATAGGCTCTAATCAACCCTATACCCTAAAAGAGTTCAATTCCCTTTTAATTTAAACTTCATTCTTTAAATTCAATTTAAACTCCTCACACACACGGTTTCACACAAATTTAACCTGCTAGATTTTTTTTCTATTTTTTTTATTTTTATTATTTATTATTTTTTTAATTAATAGAAATCAGATTGAGTAGAATCTTGAACAGATTATAGTGTCTATAGCTACCCCTCTTTGCACATTTTTTATGAAATAAGAATTGTGCAAAGGCGTAAAAAACCCAATTAGGAAGCAACACACATTTTTTTGTTTTTTTTTTAAACATACTCAGATTTCCTCTAAATAGAGGCTCAATAACTTTGAAAAATAAAATTAAGTTCTTCTAAACAGAGGCTCAACGACTTCAAAAAAAAATAAATAAAGCTCCTCTAAACAAAGGCTCAATGACTTTGAAAAATAAATAAAGCTCATCTAATCAAAGGCTCTACAACTTTGAAAAATAAATAAAGCTCATCTAATCAGAGGCTCCACAGCTTTGAAAAATAAAAGGCTCCTCTAAATAAAGGCTCAATAACTTTGAAAAAATAAATGCTCTTCTAATCAGAGGCTCAACAACTTTGAAAAATAAAAGGTTCCTCTAAATAGAGGCTCAACGACTTTGAAAAATAAAAGGCTCATCTAAACAAAGGCCCAATTACTTTGAAAAATAAATAAAGTTCATCTAATCAAAGGCTCCACAACTTTGAAAAATAAAGGCTCATCGATAATCATGTCCAGAGGAGTCATAAATCAAGTCTGATGAAATTTGTAATGAAAACTCAAAGATTCACAATTTGAGTTCAAAATTTAAAGTTTAAGATTTGCAAGAACCTTTTAACTATGCAAGAATTCACTAAAACTTAATTCTTAAAATTTCAATTTCACAAGAATATGATTCGTAAAACTTTAGATATACAACAATTCAAATTTGCAAGATTTCAAGATTTACATTCATGAGATTCTCGCCCAAAGTTTTAATTCAGGGATTCGTATGCAAATTGCAAGGCTCACATCCAACATTTAAAGATTCCCATTTTAATTTTGGATATTAACATCAAAAAGTTCAAAGTTTCTCATTTGAGTTCAAAGGTTCACATTCAATAAATCTTAGAGTTTCACATCTAAAATCTCAAAGGTTCTCATTTGAACTCTTCTTAAAGATTCTCATTCGAATTTGAAAATTCTCATTTAAAATTCAAAGATTCTCATCAAAAAATTCATAATTTTTTTTCAGGTGACTCAAAATTTTGTATGTAATGAATGTCATGATCAATGATGCAAACGTTTTCTTAATGATGCAAATGCAACAATTTAGATTCTCACAATGCCATATTTTCAACCATGATTTAAATGTTTACTACATAATGCAAATGCATAGCTAAACCAAAGTTTCAAATATTCTTCAAACAAACAATGCAAACGTAATGCATGTAATGCGGATATCCGTGTCATAAAATTTTAATTAATTGTAGTAACATAGTTCTCAAGACCCCACCATCTCACATTTTTCCTTATATAGCTCCTTAGCACTTGAGAACAAGTTTCGTTAATTGATCCTCATTGTTTTTATCACTTGATCACAATTCCTGGGCTTGTCAGCATTAACAATTTTAGAATAAGTTTCATCTATTGATCCACATACCATTTAATCACAACTCATAAACTTCTCGGCACTAGCAATTTCAAAATAAATTATGTCAATTGATCCACA